>NC_044301.2:32700883-32793383 GCF_004027225.2 Strigops habroptila | reverse complement strand
AATGTGCACATACAGAGGATTTTACAAGGGTAAACTTACTTATCCATTGATTGCTCAAAAATACATTTTAAGTGGAAAGTCTTCCTGGTAAGAGTGAACTGCATGAGCTTTGAACTTTAAACAAAATAAATAATAAAAGAGAGCACAGTAACATTAAGAAAAGAAGGCATGAAAAAAAGGCATGCTGTTGCAGTCTGAGGAACTTTTTTCCTATTGATCTTTAGATATGAAACCATAGCAGAAAGTTCTAACAAACCAGAATTCATATCAGATGCAAGAAATTTTCACGGGGCCACTATTCATTCGCTCAAACTCCTGCCCAGCAGCTGCACCTTCCTGCTAGTGCCTCCAGGACCAGCAATGCTGCGTTTGTCTGAGCCCTGCGCAAACTACCCATGAATTAGCAAACCTGAACCCACAGTACGACCGGAGAAGAAAGGAGCGCCTGGAATTTCGGGGGTTTGTTTTGCAATTTTAAGGCATATAATGCAAACTCGCTCTCGCCGCAGCTCGCCCACCCTGTCTTGGCCAAGTGGGAAGCTTCTGCCAGGGCTGGGGACCCCGGAAGGTGGCGGGTAGCTCTCTGCTAACATTATTACAGCGTTCTGAATCCTGAAACACCATTTACAAAACACACCCTCTAGGCAACTGACTCAAAACTTATCGTCTAACCGTGTAAACCAGCCATAACCCAAGATCGTTACTAGAGAAGGGCGGGGGGAGGCTCCTACAGATTTTATAGTAAAGCACACTGGTTTTCCTAGGAAAACGGTCGGTATATTTTTAAATAAACTTCGTTGTTTACTTATTTAACTTACGATAGCCACGCAAACTAAACAAAAGCTTCACTTCCATGCCATCGTTTCAGGCAAATTCCAACTAACTTCAAGCACATCCTTTAGCAACAGGCAGGAAAGCTGCTCAGTGAGCGTTCCTTTCTCACACTCCCGCTGTCTTTCACTTGACAACGATGTGCAAAATCAGATCAAAAGGCTAAAACCAGAAGAAAACAGCTACTTTAAAAAAGATACTTGGAGGTGTTTTGACCTGCTCTATCTACTAAAAACAAAACAAACAAACAAACAAACAAAGATAGCGAAAGTCAAAAGATGCAATCCTACAAAGTGAAGATGTAGAAAACCCCTCTCTACTTTCCCAGCAAGATAATTTCCATCTCAGCTTTCCCTTTCTCTGCTCATTTTAAGAGGTTCCAAATTCTTTCATAGGAGGCCGATGAAAAACCAATAAACCCTAACGTTATCCCCAACTCCTGCTCCAAACTTCGAGCGGAAGTACAAATAATACCGGACGAAAAATAAATACGTTTACTGAGATGAGAAAAGGGATTATGCTGAGTAAACGGCAAAACTCGAGCACACTCAAAGCGCACAAAACTCAGCTAAAAAACAGAAGTCGCCTCCCGGGTCCCAAATGACTTTTTAAGCAATGTTTTGGCAGAGCTACGCGAAGCGAGCGCTTATATATTTGCCGCTTTACGAAGAGGGCGTCCCAGTGAATTTGAAAGCCGTGTAAATGCCCACAGAGGCAGGACAACATCCCGCAAACTTTCCGACGTGGTTTATCGCGCCGAGCCCGGTCACCTCGCACGGCACCACAGGGAGCGCGGAGCGGCCGCGGGAGCGGAGGGCCCCATGCCAGCGCTTCCACGGGAAATTGCCGGGGGAAGTCCAAAGTGGTTCTGACTGGCGGGGCCGGGCGGCCGAGGGGGTACCGCCGCGCCCCAGTCCTCCCTTACCTGCCCGCCTGAAGCGCTTCTGCCCCACGCCGCCCGCCGACCCCCGGCGCTCGCGCGCCTCATGGCCGCTGTTGGGGGAAGGGGGCGGCCACTGCAGGCAGGATGCTGCCCGGGGCCGCTCGTCCCCGCCGGCCCAGCCGCGGCTCTCGCCGACCACTTGTCACCCTGCGTCCCGGGGCGGGTACGGGCAGGGGTACGGCCCCTCCGCCGCCCGCCAGACTCCTCCGAAATTCCCCTTCTCCCGGAGGGATAGGGAAAAAGTGGAGAAGAAGGGGGGGAAAAAAAAAACAAACCACCACCCCAAAAAAAGAGAAATAAAAAGATGTTTCACACGCTCCCTTTCCAAATCCTGGAGGACACAAAGCCAGCGTTTATTCCTCGCTCACCGACTTGGAAGGGAGGGGGAGACGGAGGAAAAAAATAAAACCAAAACACAACCTTAAGGAAAGAAAACGAGCCCTGCGCTGCCCGGAGCTTCCGCGCTGGCGGCCGCCGAGCCCCTCTCCGGCGCGGCGGCAGCTCCGGGACGGGGCGATCCCTCCCGCGGCCCGGCCCGGCGGCAGCAACTTTTCCGCCTCCGGGAAGCTTTCGGTGCAGCCGGAGGCCGGGGCTGCTCGGCGGGGGGGGGGGGGCAAGAAAGTGGGTGCCCGGAGGGGAGGTCCGCCCCTTTCAGGGGCCGGCGCGGGCAGTGTGTGTGGCCGGACGGGGCATCCGTCCCACGGGGCTCCTAGATCAGCCGCCCCGCGGCAGCCCCACTTTGTTCTCCCGCTCCGCGGGGCGCGGAGGAAGGCACGGATCCATCTCCTGAGGGCTCAGGATGCCAGGCCGCCCCGCGGGGGGAGGGCGGAGGGAAAATATAAAAAAACGGAAAGAGTTTGGAGTTTCGTTAAGAAACAGGCGAAACAAAACGCCGAGATGAAAAA
Source organism: Strigops habroptila (assembly GCF_004027225.2). NCBI lineage: Eukaryota > Metazoa > Chordata > Aves > Psittaciformes > Psittacidae > Strigops > Strigops habroptila. Next base: position 32,790,704 of record NC_044301.2, on the reverse strand, counting down.
AAAAAAAAAATAGAAGCCAAGAACTCGGAGCAGAAGCGCCGCAGGACCCCCCCCCGCACGTCGCTCCGGGAGATCCAGCTGTCCCGCTCCGCTGCCCGGCGCGGCCCCGTCTCCCTGCAAGGTAAGTTGATCTATTTTGTGTGTATTTGTGTTAATATGTGTGCGACGGAGAGAAGAACTCACCATTTCGCTGGGATAACAAGGCCAGATCGGTGTCGGATTGGAAATGCTGAGGCTTCGCCTGCTTCCTCCTCGACATGCTGGCTCAAACATCAGCTGGGGCAGAATAAAAAATTACTAAAAAAACCCCCAAAACCAACAAACCTCAAAATTACGAAATCCAGCCTCCTCAGTCCTCCGCGCATGTGTCCTGCTATAATTATGATTATCAATAATGCATTGCGATTAATCCTAAAGGGGCTCTTTGAAAGGCGATTGGCATATGACACATGGCCAGCTCTATTCAAACCAGCTCGCCTTAATCAATTAGGCGCTGATTTGCTGGAGACCCTTGTCTCTCCGCCGCTCCCACCCAATGAGTCGATCCATGTGGCGGGAGAAGGGGCTGGATTTCCCCAAAGCTGTTTGGATACAGTTTAACCCTCTTAGCAACTCGCCGAGGCTGCTCCGCGCCATCCCGGTAACTATAGGAATGCGTCGTATCCCCTCGCCCCTGCCTCCAGCCCCAACGGGCTTCCCGCGCCGCCCTCCCGTAGTTTTGCGCTGCATTTCACTTTTTTATTCCTTTTTTTAATGTATATTTTTAAGCCCCTTCCCCCGTTGCCCGAAGGCAGGGCAGGCAGTGGCCAGCCAGGGGCAGGACGTCCAGCGGGGTGCCCCGCACCCGGCTGCGTCTGCGCGGGGACAGCCCCAGCCCCGCTGCGGCTGCCGCCGAACGTCCCGTTGCTGCGGCTACACAAAGTTTCGGGTGTTGTTTTTTTTTCTTTTTTCTCCTTCTTCTCGTCTCCGCATTTGCGAATAAAGATCCATTTTCTCCCACCCCTCTCTCCCCATATATCACGCCCCGAGGGGTGCTGAAAATAGGAAGTGTTTGGGTTTTACCTCACACATTACCAGGACAATTAGGGCGCCGCTGGGAGCAGCGGGAGGACCGCCCGCCCGCCCCGCCCCCCGCGCCGATTAGCTGCGCCGGACGTCAATCAACTCGCGCGCCGCATGGAGGGGCCCGGTGCGAGCGGCGGCGAGGCTGGGGTTGGGCTCCCCTCCCGGATCCTTCCTGATTTGTGTTCCCGTCCTGGAAGCGGCAGAGAATTTCGCCAACTTTGCGCGGCGCTCGGGGCTGGGGCTTCGTCAGGCGGAGCTAAGCCAGGCCAGGCCGGGCCGACTGACGGCGGGCCCGTGCGCTCCCGGGCTGGTGGTCGTGCCTGGTCTCGAACACTTACAGCACAGCCCCGGGACCGTGCGAGCTCCGCGCTCCTACCGTGCACACACCAACTTTAACGCCCGTGTGTTGCTTCCAGAGGAAGAACCTCTTACAAACTAGTTTCACGATCTCGAAACAAAAAGCGTGGTTGCAAAGAGGCTACAGGTAAATCCTACTTTTAATGCCCCGTGTACCCAGCGACACGCGTACACCGCGGGTACACGGCGCGTCCCGCCGCGCTCTGCTCCCCGCACCCCGTCCCCTGGCACTGCTCCGCGCACCAAAAGTTACGCTGTGAAAAATAGCTGAGCGCGGGCGATGTTTTCTCCCCACCTTGACCCAGCCAGGGCTCTCTCCTCCCACTCCCCCCGCTAGATTATTTACTACTCTTCCATAGAAGGTACTCCTTTTACCCGTATTAATTTTAACAAACTCTGTAAAAGCAAGAGGCTGATCAGATACAACTAATTTCAATTTCAAATGAGCCGGAAAAACTCGAGAGCGAGCGAGAGGAGAAGGGGGAGAGGGAGAAATCTTCCCATTCCAGGAATCGGCTCACCGGCGTTTTCTTCTCACTATTAAACGAAAGAGACTGTTAAACGTTTAGCGAGAAGAGTGAAAAAAACTTAAGAGCCGCAAACCCCAGCCAACCAAACGCATACGAACCGAAAAAACTGCCAGGTGCCCCTCCAGGATTTAGTCCGCGGTGCGAAGCGGCCACTGAGACTCCTTCCCATTCCTGCACAGGGCGAGCCCCCTCCTTCCTTCCCTCCCTCCCCGCCGCACTCGGTACAGTAGATTTTGAGAAAGAGACAAACGAAGCTATCAGCGGGGATGATGTTGAAGAATGAAGATAATAATGTTGCTATAGGTGGTACTTCACGTGACATTATTTTTCACTGAATATTTAAAGAGCTGTTTCGGCAGGGATGAATACACTCAGCGCAGGCAGTCACCCGCCTCACCCGAGACGGTGAGGACGAACCCGACCCTGCACACACCGAAACGCATACGTTACTTACAGCTAGCCACGCGGAGATGCACACAGAGCACCCACGCGGATCTATTTACACGTCTGTGCCTGCATTTCTCACTGTATCAATCACTCGTTAGCTTCCCACGGTTTCTACTCTAGCCGCTCTCCCAAAATTATTCGCGTTTACAATTTCATTATACATTTGTCGATTAAGCTCACGACAAATTTCCCCAGATGGGCAGTTCCTTTGCTTCGTGGCTGGAAAAAGGCGGCCGTAGGCTGGTAATTAAAAAACAAACAAACAAATAACGAAACAACAGCAACGACAAGAAAAACAACGGTTTAAAGAAAAAGAAATTAATCTGGAGAAATTAAATTTTATAACTTTTTTTGTTTTCGTTTCTCTTCTCCCTCGCTGGTGCATAAAGCGGCTCCTGGTATTTCATCCACGACCGCTTGATTATTTATTGTTTGTTTTCCTCTCCTTCGCTGGGGGCCGGGAAGGGTGGGGAAAAGGTGGGGGCAGAGCAGCATCGCCAGGGCTAGAGAAAAATCGGTCTTTATTGTTGTTGATAGCAATACATCAATTAAGCGTCATTGTCTCTAGAAGAAGTTGTGAGAGTTCACCAGCGTAAATACTCCGATCTCGGGTTCTCCCTCTTGAAGCTCCAAATGACAGTGACAGATATTTTTCCCTCTCCGCCACACCTTAGAGATTTTTTTACACACACACACACACACACACATTATTCTTTTTCATGGAGGTGGGAGGCTTTTTAATGTGCTTCAATGCAAATCAGCCCGGCTGGAAGACACCCGTGATGGGGATCGATCTCCAGTTCATTGAGATGAGCACTGAAGGGAGGTGGAAAACATGGGATAATTTGCAGTTCATTCTGCTGAGAGATGATTTCAATGAGATGCCACGCACTAGGCTAGATTATTGTTATTAAGGGTTGCGATCAGACACAACCACCCTTCACACGCAGGGGTTAAAAGCTACACAATCTCCACGTAGTTATAATACGTCGTTAATAACGATCGGGGGGGGGAGGGTGGGGAAGATCCAATTGATTTAATATTTTCTGCAAATTTCCATGCCCGGAGCCGGTCGGAGGCGGCCGGTGTGCGGCGGCGGCGGCACCGTGGGGTCAGCCCCGCCCGGCCCCGCACGGAGGACGCCTGCTTGTTCCGTGAGACCCGACCGTCCGCATTTTCACCCTGCAAAATACCCGCTTTGCAGTTAGCAGGACAGTTATTCTCTTTTTTAAATTTTTTTCCTTCTTCCCCCCCCTTTAATTTTCCTTCTTCCCTCTCTTCATCTTCTATATTCTCCTTTTGCCTTTTTTTTTTTTTTAATTAAAAAAAGATACACCACCCAAGAGTTTCCAACGTCACTACAGCTGACCTCTCCAGCAAGCCCGTTTTTCAGCTAACCCAGGTTACATATCTTTTAGAAATGTGGGTAATTAGGGGCTTCCAGATGCTGCAGTCAGCTGGGAACTTGGTTTTGTGCTCCGATATATAATAAACTTTTGAGACAGTCCTGGGGCGCAGCTACCCAGGGGCAGCGAGCACCAGTGAATGGGGATTGTTTTATTATCAATAGCCCGGACCACGTTATTCAGCATGGACATGGCAAGTCCTGTGACTCCGTGGGTTTAAGTATGACTACTTTTGTGGACATGCTGTCAGCTCCCCCCTCCCTTGCTCTCTTCTTTTCTTTTTGTAAATTTATTTTCTAATCATAATTCCCCAGGGAAAAAAAAAAAAAAAAGTGTGGGGGGGGGGGCCACCAGAATTTAATCCTCCATTATTACTGACAACTAATAATTGATCATTAATTTATCATTGCTCACAAACACAAGCTTTTAGCCGCATAATTGAATTGTAAGAAGTATGGGTTGAGCCAACGGAAAAAGGAAAAAAAAAAATAGAGGGAAAGAGCCTCCTCCTGTCTCTCCCCCCCAAATCCCAGAGAATCGCAATGACGGGGAACTCCCCTGCCCCCAATATAAAAATGAACATGACTAATGCCACAACCGGCCAAGGTGGGATTATTTAATTAAATTCTTTCTTTACACATTTGCTGCCTTTTGTTTGACCTGATGGCTGGCAAATTTTTACACCTAGCTGTCCCTTCTGAGTTTATTGATGAAGGTGCTTCTGAAATGATTATCAAGAGATTTACAGCCATCACTACCCACCTATGGACAAAGTAGTAAAATCAATCCCTCAATCAACCAGACCCCTCTGTGCATATCATTTTAATCTGCTCTTTTAACTGTTTTATTACAACATGAGCATTAAATATGTTTGTTTCAAATTTAACACGAATGCATCCAAAGGACTCTGTCAATTTCGATATAAATCATGAAGTAAACAAGCTGGATGGAAAAATCCTCTTTCTTGGGCAAGAGAGTTAAAAAACCAAGGGATAAAAAAATACAAGCAGTATCCCACATCAGTGTACAGGCAACTATTCTGTATGTACAGCCCACAAGGCAGGAAAAATCATACAGAAAGATAAATACGCAGCACTGCAAAAGACTTCCATGCACTTTTACATGACTACACAGAGAATCTAGGGAGTGCTAGTAATTACAAATACTTTCACATTCTGCAACCTATCATTATTTCCTCTATTTGATATATATTTTTTATAGCAGAATGTCTTATTTCCCATGTTAAAAAATAAGCTTGTCTTTTTTTTTATTAAATACCATACACTAGAGAAAATGTCTTGATTTCAACATTATTATTGATCCCAAGGTGTCCTTCTATCCTTTATATAAATTTTTTAGGTTAAAGAAATAAATTAAAGGGTATTTCAGGTAGGCTGCTTAGGTCAGAAATCTTTCCCACCAATTTGTTACATGGTGGTCATCATGTATGGACAGAATTAGTCTATTAGTTCTATAGAGAACCAAGAATTTTATTTGATGCCACAGGAGAAGTTTTCTCTGCAAGCCACATCCCAGTTTAATTTTTTTTTTTAATATCCTACTGTATCAGCTATATAAAGCCACCATGTGCCTCCACCAGAAAACCAGAAGTTTAGAAATGAAGTGACAGAGATTTCTCCAGCCTTAGATACAATATTTTAAAACCCATTCTGGGCTGCAAAGACATCTTCCAAAGACATATTGTGATGTCTCTCATCACAGAAATAACTCTGGGTAGAACAAGGAAAAGAGAAAAAAAAAAAAAAGACACTGAAATATGTACATGTCAAAAGAAGAGTCATAAAAAAATACATCTGATATCGGATGATGAGATATAACTAGCTATCAGTCAAGATTTCCTCCAAACACCTTGCTTTAAGAAAAGTGCCTTTATAAGTAGGAAAGCTTCACAGTCCAAATTGCCATGCACCCAGGTATCTATTCACGAAAGTCTTAGTGTCAGTTTTTAAAAAATTATCGTAGCTATAATTTCTTTGTCAAAAGAGGTGTGAGCCATTTAAAACCAAATGAAAGAACAGAACCAAGGGCTGTATTTGCCAGGGTATTTAAGGAAAAAAATGTGTTCTTAAAAGACTGTTCCCTTAGGATTTGCTTACCTTTGAAACAAAATTACACAAAAATTCTGTAGTCTATCAAAACACAAATATAAGGCCAAAATCTCACATGGCAATTTTCTCTGAAATAGAACTTACAGATGATTTTCTACAAGGTAATCATCTAACAAAGACCTGTTGTTGTCACAAAAAGATTATCTCTGACAAATCAGATTTACAGAGTGTGCATTCTTATTTACATTTAAGGTTTCATTTTAATCTGGAGAATATGCAGCGATTACATGATAAACATGTTTCAAACCTCAGGGGAAATGTTGCCTGTAGAGTCCCAAATTTCTTGACTGATGAAATGAGCCTGACAACCCCTCTCATTTTCATGACGTATTTTTTATTCAAATACAGTGGAAGTATTTGTCAGTACATACATTTTGTTTGCATAATATTGAGGTGTCCTGATTAATGCATGGTGTTTACAATGTGAAAATTGTCATACTCTTTGCATCAACACAAGAAGCTGGCTTGGCAGCCGCTAGTTGCAATAAAGTAAATGCCTCATGAATAATGTTCTGCTTTCCATGCCTGAGCTAAGTAGAGTCCTTACCATCTACCTTTTGCCCCCAGTTTGGTCCAGCCTGTTAATAGAATTGGTCTGCAATGGCAGTGTGCAAAACGTATCCCTCTGAGTGTAAATATGTTTGCTCACAGACTTGCACACATATAACCTGGGTCTTGTGGGGAGCCCATTTCCTCGTGGAGCAATCTGATCCCCCAGCCACAGTTTTGCAGTTTTGTTTTCTCTCCATTAGTGATCATTTAATGTTCAGATGGCAACAGCAGCCAGCACCTACCTCAAAAGGTACCTCCAGGTGTTTCTGATTTCTTAGAATAATTCTGCTTCAGGAAAGAGGGGGAAGAGTTGAGCACTGAGCTGCCAGCCAGCTCTTACTGAACCATCAGCAAATACTACATCAGCAACCCAGAGGCAGCCTTGAAAACAACTGCTCCAGAAACCCAAGATCATACAGTTACCACCTAGAAAATGAAACTCACAATTTCCTTTTCTTCCCTAAGAAAAGCTCAAGTCACAAGATTCAAAGAGCAATCCTCAAAAAGAGACTTAAAAAAGACCCTTCTTCACAAATCCAGAAATCAGATTTGGGTTTAGAAAAAATGTTTCCATCCCTTACATGCTTTGTATTGTAAGCCTGGACTTTCAGCCTGGCTATACAAACTATTTCTTGAATCTCACCCTGAGTTACATATTCTATGTTTTGGTCCTTCTTCACAGAACTTCAAATTCCATCCCAAATTGTATTCTGTCCTGTTCAGGATTGCAGAACACATTGTCCTGGGTTCAGCTATAGCAGTCATTTTTCTCCTGCTTAGTAGCTGGTGCAGTGCTGTGTTTTTTAACTTTCAGCCTGGGAACAACGCTGATAACACCGATGTTTTTAGTTGTTGCTAAGTAATGTTTATTCCAACCAAGGACTTTCTCAGTCTCATGCTTTGCCAGGGAGGAGGGGAAGCCGGGAGGAAGCAGAGGCAGGACACCTGACCCAAACTAGCCAAAGGGGTATTCCATACCACAGCACGTCATGCCCAGTATATAAACTGGGGGGAGTTACCCGGAAGGCCCAGATCACTGCTCGGGTCGGGCTGGGTATCGGTCGGCGGGTGGTGAGCAATTGTATCCTCTCCCCTTGTTATTTCACTAATCGTTATTATCATTGGTGGTAGCAGTAGTGGTTTTGTATTATACCTTAGTTGCGGGACTGCTCTTATCTCAACCCGTGGGAGTTACATTCTTCCCATTCTCCTCCCCATCCCTCCGGGAGGGGGGGGAGGAAGAAAGGGGGGGGAGTGAGCGAGTGGCTGTGTGGTTCTGAGTTACCGGCTGGACTCAAACCACGACAGTTCTTTTTGGCGCCCAACGTGGGGCACGAAGGGTTGAGATAACGACAGATCTGACCAGAGTGTGTTTAATCATATTTGTGATAAGCATTCATTGTTACTACTCTTCACAATGGTGATTATTTGGCTCTCAGACTTGTTGCGCTTGATCTCAGAGTTTCAGCATGTCGTACCTTACTTACAGCCACTATTTGCTGTTTTAGCGTTTATCGGCTGGGGGGCCAGGGCTGAGGTTCTTGTTTCACTGTACTTCATGGTAATGACTTGTAATACAATAGACTCATTGATCATGAAACTGGTCTGGTTTGTGCTTCCAGCATGGCCATCACCACTATACATTGGGAGGTATATAATGAAATATTTTAGCAATTGCATATCTTTTTTTTTCTCCTCGGGGGGTAAACTTACGAAGGAAGCATTCTCTTTCACCCCCCGTTCCCCCACCAGCCTATTTGCAACAGCAGTTGAGAGTTCTGAAGGTTTTAGATGGCCTTTGAGTACCCTTGAAACCTGCCTGCTGATTGTGCTGGGGATCAGCATGTTGGCAAACATACGGAGTGTGTTTTACCCACGGCCATCCCATCGTAGGAACATCCTATTAAGTTTAATCTCAAAAATTCAGCAGTATCAGGTTCGAATCTGGTCTAGGGTTAGACGACGATATAGGAGGACCACCAGGAGATTTTCCCTGAGGCTGGACAGTTATGAGTGGCAGGGTGTGTGGGATAGTATGGGCAAGTATCTAGGCCAGTGGGCCCCTCCAGTGCTTTGGAACTTCACCACTGAACAAGTGCAACATCCGGAAAATCTAGTAAAACACTTAAACGAGGTGTGCTGTCGTCCTGGTTATACCAGAGAGGGACAAATCTTGGCAACGTGCTGGGGCTTGGCCTATGCCTACAGAGCCCTGCTCAACACTATCCAGCACCTTCAAAGAGAAAAAAAAGTCTCTGGATCTGATGGCAAAGCAACAGACAACGCAGCTATGCCAACTACAAGCACAGCAGCTACTCAGACCCTGACCGCAACAGACAACGCAACTACTCCAACTTCAAATACAGCAGTTACACCAACCCCAGTGACAAGCACAACAGCTACTCAAACCCCGACAGCAACAGACAATGTGGCTACTCCAAGCACCACAGCCACACCAACCCCAGTGACAAGCACAGTAGCTACTCAAACCCCGACAGCAACAGACAATATAGCTACTCCAAGCACCACAGCTACACCAACCCCAGTGACAAGCACAGTAGCTACTCAAACCCTGACAGCAACAGACAATATAGCTACTCCAAGCACCGCAGCTACACCAACCCCAGTGACATGCACAGTAGCTATTCAAACCCCGACAGCAACAGACAATGCAGCTGTTGGTGTTACTCAACTCCCAAGCACAACAGCTGCACCAACCCCAGCAATAGACATTGCAACCACTCCAATCCTAGTGGCAGACACTGCAGCCACTCCAACCACAGTGACAAACACTGCAGCTAAACCAAATGTCCAGTTTGTGACAATGTCTGTTGCCCCTGTAAGCAAAAGCAGACGAGAGGAACAAAGAGCAACCCGCGAAGTGAAGAAAGATGAAGACCCAATGCCATTACTACATGCAACAGCATCTGAACAAGAGTTACTACTATGTGGGTCAGAGGAAGAGGAAGAAGAAGAAGAGGTCACTTCTCGACCCCGGACCTCAACCGAACTGCGGAATATGCGAAAAGATTTCACCCATCTTCTAGGGGAGCACATTGTCACCTGGTTGCTCCGGTGCTGGGACAATGGGGCCGACGGTCACGAACTAGAAGGTAGGGAAGCCAAGCAGCTGGGATCACTTGCTAAGGAAGGAGGAATTGACAAAGCAATTGCAAGAGAGAAGCGAGCCCTCAGTCTTTGGAGGCGGCTCCTGGCAGCTGTGAAGGAAAGGTTTCCCTACAAAGACGATATTACGAATCGCTCAGCCAACTGGACCACGATAGAGAAAGGCATCCAGTCCCTGAGGGAATCAGCCATTATAGAGATGATCTATCGTAGGCCGGATGCCAGGAACACATCCGTACATCCAGATGAAGTCGAATGTACACGACCCATGTGGTGGAAACTTACACGGAGTGCGCCATCATCATATGCCCACACATTGGCATCAATGACCTGGAATGATGGAATATCACCAACAGTGGATTGCCTGATTCGTCAACTCCGAGAGTTCGAAGACAATCTCACCCCTTCCATCATTTCAGCTGTGGAAAAACTGTCCCAGGAGTTCAAGCAATTGAGAGACAATTTATCCGATCTATCCAGCTCCCCACGCGTACCAACCCATGTCTCAGCTATTAACAGAAGGCGCCCTACTGCTCGAGAAAGAAAATATAGGAGGTACACGCCACGGGCCACCCTATGGTTTTACCTGCGGGATCATGGAGAAGACATGAGAAAGTGGGATGGAAAACCTACTTCAGCTCTGGAGCAACGGGTGCGTGAACTGAAGAGGAGAACAATGGTCAAGGATGATCCTCCCAGGAAAGCTGCTGCTCCAGTCTCTGGCGAGCAGTTTCCCAGATGGAGTGAAAGAGCTGATTTTACTCCATCTCCTGTGATAAGGGATACTAATCCCTTTCTACAAGACAGAAGTGGAGAATTTTGTGATCACTATTAGAGGGGCCCTGCCTCCAGCCAGGTGGAGGAGAGGGATAATCGGGTTTACTGAACTGTGTGGATCAGATGGCCTGGCACATCAGTCCCACAGTAGTATAAGGCTCTAGTAGATACCGGTGCACAGTGTACTCTGATGCCATCAAGGTATCAAGGGGTGAAACCCATTTCTATTTCTGGAGTGACAGGAGGATCCCAAGCGTTAACTATGCTGGAAGCTGAAATCAGCCTGACTGGGAGGAAGTGGCAAAAGCACCCCATTGTAACTGGTCCAGGGGCTCCATGCATCCTTGGCATAGACTATCTCAGGAGAGGGTATTTCAAAGACCCAAAAGGGTATAGATGGGCTTTTGGTATCGCTGCCTTGGAGACAGAGGAAATTAAGCAGCTGTCCACCTTGCCCTGTCTCTCAGAGGATCCTTCTGTTGTGGGGTTGCTGAAGGTCGAAGAACAACAAGTGCCAATTGCGACCACAACAGTGCACGGGCGGCAATATCGCACCAACCGAGACTCCTTGATTCCCATCCATAAGCTGATCCGCAGACTGGAGAGCCAAGGAGTGATCAGCAGGACCCGCTCACCCTTTAATAGCCCCATATGGCCAGTGCAAAAGTCTAATGGAGAGTGGAGACTAAGAGTAGACTATCGTGGCCTGAATGAAGTCACACCACCATTGAGTGCTGCCGTACCGGACAAGTTAGAAATTCAATATGAACTGGAGTCAAAGGCAGCCAAGTGGTATGCCACAATTGACATTGCCAATGCATTTTTCTCAATCCCTTTGGCAGCAGAATGCAGGCCACAGTTTGCTTTCACTTGGAGGGGCGTCCAGTACACTTGGAACTGACTGCCCCAGGGGTGGAAACACAGCCCTGTCATCTGCCATGGATTGATCCAGACTGCACTGGAACAGGGGCAAGCTCCAGAACACCTGCAATACATTGATGACATCATCGTGTGGGGTGATACAGCGGAAGAAGTTTTTGAGAAAGGGAGGAAGATAATCCAAATCCTGCTGAAGGCAGGTTTTGCCATAAAACGGAATAAGGTCAAGGGACCTGCACAGGAGATTCAATTTTTGGGAATAAAATGGCAAGATGGACGCCGCCAGATCCCCACAGATGTGATCAACAAGATAACAGCAATGTCTCCACCAACTAACAAGAAAGAAACACAAGCTTTCTTAGGTGTTGTGGGGTTCTGGAGAATGCACATCCCAAATTACAGTCTGATTGTAAGCCCTCTCTACCACGTGACCCGGAAGAAGAATGATTTCAAATGGGGCCCTGAGCAACAACAAGCCTTTGAACAAATTAAACGAGAAATAGTTCATGCAGTAGCCCTTGGACCAGTCCGGGCTGGGCCAGATGTGAAAAATGTGCTCTATACCGCAGCTGGGGAGAATGGTCCCATCCGGAGCCTCTGGCAGAAAGCTCCAGGGGAGACTCGAGGTTGACCCCTTGGCTTTTGGAGTCGGGGATATAAAGGGTCCGAGGCCAGCTATACTCCCACTGAAAAAGAGATACTGGCAGCCTATGAAGGGGTTCGAGCTGCCTCAGAAGTGATAGGAACTGAAGCGCAGCTCCTCCTGGCACCCCGGTTGCCTGTGCTGGGCTGGATGTTCAAAGGCAGGGTCTCCTCTACACATCATGCAACCGATGCTACATGGAGTAAGTGGGCCGCACTAATTACACAACGAGCTCGAATAGGAAATCCCAGTCGTCCAGGAATTCTAGAAGTCATCATGGACTGGCCAGAGGGCAAAGATTTTGGGATGTCACCAGAAGAGGAGGTGACGCGTGCTGAAGAGGCCCCACCATATAATGAACTGTCAGAGAGTGAAAAGCAATATGCCTTGTTTACTGATGGGTCCTGCTGTATTGTGGGAAAGCATTGGAGATGGAAGGCAGCTGTGTGGAGTCCCCTGTGACAAGTTGCAGAAACTGCTGAGGGAGAGGGTGAATTGAGTCAGTTTGCAGAGGTGAAAGCCATCCAGCTGGCCTTGGACATTGCTGAACAAGAAAAATGGCCAGTACTTTATCTCTATACTGACTCATGGATGGTGGCAAATGCCCTGTGGGGGTGGTTGCAGCAATGGAAGCAGAGCAACTGGCAACGCAGAGGTAAACCCATCTGGGCTGCTGCATTGTGGCAAGATATCGCTGCTCGGGTGCAGAACCTGGTGGTGAAGGTACACCACGTAGATGCTCATGTACCCAAGAGTCGGGCCACTGAGGAACACCAGAATAACCAGCAAGTGGATAAAGCTGCTAAGATTGAAGTGGCTCAAATGGACTTGGATTGGCAACATAAGGGTGAATTATTTTTAGCCTTGTGGGCCCATGACACCTCAGGCCATCAAGGCAGAGATGCAACATATAGATGGGCTCGTGATCGAGGGGTGGACTTAACGATGGACACTATTGCCCAGGTTATTCACGAATGTGAAACATGTGCTGCAATTAAGCAAGCCAAGCGGTTAAAGCCTCTCTGGTATGGAGGACAATGGCTGAAGTACAAGTATGGGGAGGCCTGGCAGATTGACTATATCACGCTCCCACCGACCCACCAAGGCAAGCGCTATGTACTTACCATGGTGGAAGCAACCACCGGCTGGCTGGAAACATACGCTGTGTCCCACGCTACTGCCCGGAACACTATCCTGGGCCATGAGAAATAAGTCTTGTGGCGACATGGCACCCCCGGGAGAATTGAGTCAGACAATGGGACTCATTTCCAGAACAACTTCATAGACACTTGGGCCAAAGAGCATGGCATTGAGTGGGTATATCACATCCCCTACCATGCACCAGCCTCTGGGAAAATCGAACGGTACAATGGGCTGTTAAAAACTACCCTGAGAGCAATGGGTGGTGGGACTTTCAAACACTGGGATACACATTTACCAAAAGCCACCTGGTTGGTTAACAGTAGGGGATCTGCCAACAGGGCTGGCCCAGCCCAATCAGAACTTTTACGTACTGTAGAGGGGGATAAAGTTCCTGTGGTGCACATAAAGAATTTGTTGGGGAAGACAGTCTGGGTTATTCCTGCTTCAGGTAAAGGCAAACCCACTCGTGGGGTTGCTTTTGCTCAGGGACCTGGATATACTTGGTGGGTAATGCGGGAAGATGGGGAAGTCCGATGTGTACCTCAAGGGGATTTGATTTTGGGGGAAAACAGCCAATGAACTCAATTGTATGCTGTTGCCTGCTCTATAACACTTTTATAGCCCACCAGCTAGATATCTTCAGGTCGCCAGCCATTGACCCTGACTTCCCTCCGATCATCACCTCAACAAAGAATGAATTTTGAGGCAACCAGATGAGCTCAGCAGTGACCAGACGAGTTTGGCGGTATCATCAGCAGGCAACAACCCAACACTACATACCGTCCTTCCTGCCCTGAAAGACTATTACAAGAGTTGGAGCCTGACATCATGGACTGGATGAGTTCAGCAATTTTACAGGGATTGGTCCATGGACTAGGGAATGATATCTTTCTCTGTGTGTGGGTGTGGGTGTATATATATATGTGTATATATGGGACAGGGGTGATGGTGTGCTGAGAGGTGTGGGATCTGAGCATGACGTGAATGGTATGGAATAAGGGGTGGATACTGTCCTGGGTTCAGCTATAGCAGTCATTTTTCTCCTTCTTAGTAGCTGGTGCAGTGCTGTGTTTTTTAACTTTCAGCCTGGGAACAATGCTGATAACACTGATGTTTTTAGTTGTTGCTAAGTAATGTTTATTCCAACCAAGGACTTTCTCAGTCTCATGCTTTGCCAGGGAGGAGGGAAAGCCGGGAGGAAGCAGAGATAGGACACCTGACCCAAACTAGCCAAAGGGGTATTCCATACCACAGCACATCATGCCCAGTATATAAACCGGGGGGAGTTACCCGGAAGGCCCTGCTCACTGCTCGGGTCGGGCTGGGTATCGGTCGGCGGGTGGTGAGCAATTGTATCCTCTCCCCTTGTTATTTCACTAATCGTTATTATCATTGGTGGTAGCAGTAGTGGTTTTGTATTATACCTTAGTTGCGGGACTGCTCTTATCTCAACCCGTGGGAGTTACATTCTTCCGATTCTCCTCCCCATCCCTCCGGGAGCGGGGGGAGGAAGAAGCGGGGGGGAAGTGAGCGAGCGGCTGTGTGGTTCTGAGTTACCGGCTGGGCTCAAACCACGACACACATTTATCTGCATGTTGTAAGCAGCTTTCTGCTGTCTAGCTGGCTCTCCCCAGGACTGTACACAATCATTAAGCTCATCTGAGCTTGCTCTTAGCCACTTACACCCTAGAAGCACCGCCTGAATAAGAATTTAAAGCTTGAGCGAGTTTTAGATCACACTAAAGGCTTTTAGTGCAAAAATCACACATGCAAAACCAAATGTAGCCCCTGTCTGTACTGGTTCAGCAATTCGACCATCATTATGTCATGTATGCACTGCAACAGGCAAAGTGAAAGGGGGAGAATCATTCTTTAATATAACATAGTGCATTTAGGAAGAACTTACATCAAACACCAGTGCTTATTCTACATCCATCATGTACTCACTTCTGAGACCACGAAAAGCCACTTTTCTTGTCCTCAGAAGTTTGCAATGCAAGTGCCCAATCCTAAACATGTTACTGGCGAAATTCATTCTGGTGCAGAAAGCAGAACATTGACTGGGCAGCATGGGCAGTGTTTCGGTCTAGAACTACACATGAGCAAATTTCCAGCAGGAGCAAACTGTGACCACCAAGCACATTGTTCCCGACCACCACCTGTCACTGCCCCGCACCTGGAAGCTGAGCTGGGGCAGTTGGTGGGTGGGCTCTCCCAGTCTGCCCTGTACTAGCATTAGCAAAAATGTTTGCATGACATCCTCCACCAGCAAGGGATGGAAATCTCCTGCATGGGGCAACAGTGCGTAGTACGGTAACTTCTTAAGCTGTTCCAGCTGTTTGCAAATAAAATATGAGTTTGAGCCCCCAGTCTGTACAAACTGATTTCTGAGAGGAGCTGTATTTCTGTGAGTGTGCCGGATCAGGCCCATTACGAAATTCAGACAAGCATAAACAACTGTTGCATAGAAAAAAGATCTAGAGAAGACACCAGTGACAATGATTAGCATGTAAATACTGTACCTCTTAGTAAGATGTCTCTTGTTAATATGTTTAGTTGGCAGCTGCATACCTTTGCGCTCCCATATGTTTTAGGGCTTGAAGTCACTTGCTCTATTCTCTAAAGTTTACTCAACCTGGCTCTTTCTGCAGTTGAAGCAGCTTCCATTTGCTGCACAAAAGCACAAGCAAAGCTATAATACACAAGAATAACAGTTTCATGAAAACATAGAGCCAAATGCATTATAAATGCTGAATTAAGTGGAATTAAACAAATGATAAATATGGTTTCTCCCCTTTCAATACTGTCCTCTCTGACACTGTACATATAATCTCACAACACAATAACACTGCTGCACTCTGTTCAAGCAGTATCATTCACTTACTTACTCTTTGTTTCACTCCTAGAATTTTCTAATAGTAAAACTCAATTTCAGGCAGTGCTGCTCTCCAAGGGCTGCCAGACCTGCTGCTCCTTTGCCCCACCAGTAATGGATTACTCTAAAGCAGGACAAGACCTGCCTGTGGTCAGCGATGGGCATCACATAGAGCAGAAGCAATTAGGTAAACTCAGTGCAAAGGTAAAAAGTGAGATGGCTGTGATCCTCATGGGGGGGACATAGGTAAATTGCGCTCAGGGCCGGTACTGCCACCACCAGCCATGCAGAGGAGGCAGCTGCCTAAGGCTGCAAAATTTTTAGTAACACTTTCTTCTGCCAATGACTATGCCTTGTGAGGGGTCTATGTTTAGAGTTTTGCTTAGAGCAACAAAATCCTGTAACTGGTGCTGGCTGCCATATTCAGGGAGAGGAATTAGAGATGCCTGCATGGCTACAGGGATATGATATCATTGGCAGCACAGAAACATGGTGGGATGGCTCCTATGACTGGAGTGTTGGAATGGAAGGTTATAGGCTCTTTAGAAAAGACAGGCCAGGCAGATGGGGAGGGGGTATAGTTATTTATGTCAGTGATAGGCTGGAGAGTATGGAACTCTTTCTGGGGAGAGGTGATCAGTCAGCAGAGAGTTTGTGGGTCAGGGTCAAAGGGAGAACAGCAATGGGGGACATTACTATGGGGATCTGTTACAGACCGCCTGATCAGGAGGACTCTGTGGATGAAGCACTCTATAGAAAGATAGTAGCAGCCTCATGCTCGCAGTCCCTTGTCCTCATGGGGGACTTCAACCCTCCTGATATCTCTTGGAGGGACGGTACAGCCCAGCACAAGCAATCCAGGAGGTTCCTCGATTGTGTGGAAGACAACTTCCTCTTTCAAGTAATAGAGGAGCCGACAAGGAGAGGTGCCATGCTTGACCTCGTGCTCACCAACGGGGAGGGACTGGTAGGAAATGTGACACTCCAGGGCAGCCTTGGCAGTAGCGATCATGAGATGGTCGAGTTTGAGATCCTCAGGAGAGTGAGAAGAGCATGCAGCAAGCTCACTGCCCTGGACTTCAAGAGAGCAGACTTTGGCCTCTTCAGGAACCTGCTTAGTGAGGTTCCATGGGATAAAGCCCTAGAGGGGAGGGGGCCCAAGACTTCTGGTTGACGTTCAAGGATCACCTGCTACGTGCTCATGAGTGTTGCATCCCGACTGGAAGGAAGTGCAGCAGGAGGGCCAGGAGACCTCTATGGATGGATAAGGAGCTGCTGAGGAAACTTAGAGGGAAAAAATAAGCTTATAAAAGGTGGAAGTGAGGACAGGTGGCCTGGGAAGAATACAGGGATATTGTCAGGGAAGCTAGGGACCAGATGAGGAAAGCTAAGGACGAGTTAGAACTGAGTCTGGCAAGGGATGTGAAAGATAACAGGAAAGGCTTCTACAGGTATGTAGCAAACAAAAGAGAGACTAGGGAGAATGTGGGCCCTCTCCGGAAGCTATCAGGAGAACTGGCTACCCTGGATTTGGAGAAGGCTGAGGTTCTCAATGACTTCTTTGCCTCAGTCTTCACTGGCAAATGCTCTGACCACCCCACCCAAGTCTTGGAAGGCAGATGCAGGGACTGTGAGAACGAAGACCTTAGGCCCACTGTAGGAGAGGATCAGGTTCGAGACCATCTTAAGAACCTGAACGTGCACAAGTCCATGGGACCTGATGAAATCCATCTGCAGGTCCTGAAGGAGATGGAGAATGAAGTTGCTAAGCCACTGTACATCATATTTGAAAAATCATGGCAGTCAGGTGAAGTTCCCGATGACTGGAAAAAGGGAAATATAACCCCCATTTTCAAGAAGGGGAAAATGGAAGACCCTGGAAACTACAGACCAGTCAGCCTCACCTCTGTGCCCAGCAGGATGATGGAGCAGATTCTCCTGGAAAGCATGCTAAGGACCATGAAAAACAACGAGGTGGTTGGTGACAGCCAACATGGCTTCACTAAGGGGAAATCCTGTCTGACCAATTTGGTGGCCTTCTATGATGGGACTACAGAACTGATGGATAGCGGCAGAGCAGTTGATGTCATCTACCTGGACTTGTGCAAATCCTTCGACACTGTCCCGCATGACATCCTTGTCTCTCAACTGGAGAGATAGTTTGATGTATGGACCACTCAGTGGATAAAGAATTGGATGGATGGCTGCATGCAGAGAGTTGTGGTCAATGGCTCAATGAACAATTGGAGACCAGTAACGAGTGGTGTCTCTCAGGGATCAGTGTTGGGACCTATCTTGTTCAACATCTTTGTCGGCAACATGGACAGTGGGATTGAGTGCGCCCTCAGCAAGTTTGCCAGCAACGCTAAGTTATGTGGTTCGGTTGATACACTGGAGGGAAGGGATGCCATCCAGAGGGACCTTGACATTCTTGTGAGGTGGGCCCATGCCAACCTCACAAAGTTCAACCAAGCCAAGTGCAAGGTCCTACACCTGGGTTGGGGCACTCCCAGGCACTGCTACAGGTTGGGTGGAGAAGAGATTCAGAGCAGCCCTGTGGAGAAGGACTTGGGGGTGCTGGTCAGTGCGAAACTTAACATGAGCCAGCTTCAGTGTGCACTCGTAGCCCAGAAATGAACCATATCCTGGGCTGCATCAAAAGCAGCATGACCAGCAGGTTGAAGGAGGTGATCCTGCCCCTCTACTCTGCCCTAGTGAGACCTCACTTGGAGTACTGTATACAGTTCTGGTGTCCTCAACATAAAAAGGACATGGAGCTGTTGGAGCAAGTCCAGAGGAGGGCCACGAGGATGATAAGGGTGCTCGAGCATCTCCTGTATGTAGACAGGCTGGGAAAGTTGGGGCTGTTCAGCCTGGAGAAGAGAAGGCTGCGTGGAGACCTCATAGCAGCCTTCCAGTATCTGAAGGGGGCCTACAAGGATGCTGGGGAGGGACTCTTCATCAGGGACTGTAGTGATAGGACAAGGGGTAATGGGTTCAAACTTAAACAGGGGAAGTTTAGATTAGATATAAGGAAGAAGTTCTTTACAGTGAGGGTGATGAGGCACTGGAATGTCTTGCCCAAGGAAGTCGTGAATGCTCCATCCCTGGCAGTGTTCAAGGCCAGGTTGGATGGAGTCTTGGGTGACATGGTTTAGTGTGTGGTTACTGGATAGGGATTTGGTCTGTCTGGTAAAACCAGTTGCACTTTTCAGTATATTGCACACAAGTTTATCAAGTGGCTCAACTGCAATGTATTCTAGATTCCTTAAAAATGAAAGGCTGGACCAGATGATCTTTTGAGGTCCCTTCCAACCTGAGCTATCCTATGTTTCTGTGACAGGGCAACACGATTTTACATTGGACTATATTATTTGATTATATACTGCTTTATTATATCTTTCAAAATCAAACAATCGAGATAATTTGGACTTTATTGTGGAAAGAATGAAACTGCTTGACTGGCACATGATGGTGAACTAACTAACTGCATTAGAAGCTCTGGCTCTTTTATTTCTCACTCAGAAAGAGGCAAGAAAATCTGTATTTGTTTTGTACAAAATTGCAATACTGCAGACTAAAACTTTCCTTCTCAATGTAAAAACTTTCCTTCTCAATTTAAATTCATTTAAAATTGTTATGCTTTACAAATTTCTAAATGGGATTCTAATTGTTAACAGACATTTTACATTATAATGTCTATCAATCACTTTGATTTAATATGCATTTTCGATGAAATTTTAAAAAGGCCTCTAAGGTGGCAATTTAACAGTGAGACATGCTGTGAATTTTAGATATTAAAAATATCTAGTTTTCAAGGGTTTTGGTTTTTTTTTTGTACATGTGAAAATGTCCCTCCAGGGGAAAAAAAAAATAATCAGAGAATGTCTACATGACTGAATTATCAGAAGCTAAATATCTCCAAAATTACCTACTGTTTTCTACAATCAATCACAGTCATCAGAGTCAAATCAGGTTTTACATTTATGCAGCATTTCAGTAGTGCACTTCAGAAAGTATTAACCATGAAAGAAATAAAATGTATTTGGAAATCCTATGTCTGGTTTATTACATCTCATGACCTGATTTAGTTTTCTTCTACAGAAAACCCACATTGAAATGTCTGTAAGTAATAGGTACTTCTTGTCAACTTTGATAAAAGACATTTGAAAGGAATTCCAAATGTATTCTGAACAATAAGTGAAAAGCTAGCTTTTCTGTGTCCCTAAAAGAGTGGAAACCAGACCTAGGAGAGCATGCAAGCTACAGAAGAGACCTGTTCTATATAAAAAGTCTACTTTTGAAATCATCAGAACTGTAGTTAATGTATAGGCCCTAATCTATAGACATCAACAGCACAGTGGGAACAACTCTGCATCTTTAACATAGAGTTTGTTAAACAAAATATTAGCTACTTTTAAATACTTGCATTTTCTTCATAACTTTAATACAAACATCTTGACTTTGGCTTATTTTATATAAATAGCTTTAGATCATCTTGTTTTAGTGGTCCTGCAGGGTGTCCCAAAACCTACACTTGATTGCAAGAATAAACATTCATTAAACCTCAAAGGCTGCCAAAAAGTTGAGCTATTTTGATTTAGGGGGATCATTTAAATTAATCCCTATGTTTGTGTAGAAAATATGCAATGTAATCTATTTCTCTGTCTCCAGCTTCAAATCACTTACCATTGGGGGGGAGGGAAGCTTTACTAATGTTTCCTGTCTTGAAAAACTGGGGGGAAAAAATGAAGAAAGACTTCATATTGTTTTAAAGAATTCTGGCTTAGTGACATTGAGAAATGAATATTATAATACACAACTGTACACTTATATCTCTGCGTAACTGCTGTTAAAACTAACACACACAATAGAGTTCTTCAGTGGGAGCAGTAAACCCAGATTTTATGTATGTGTGTGTATACATATATATAAATATAATATTTTTAACAGAAGAGCCAATTACTTTTTTTTTTTAAATGGCTTTCAGCCTTAACACCCCAACTCAGCTGAGCACTTTTGTGCTACAGAAACCTCATGGTCACCTTTGTAACATATCTTCCTTCTTGCTGAGCCCCTCTTAAAATTGGGGAGAAACTTTAATAGGATGAGGAGCTTGGTTTTTAACTTAATTTTAGTTTAAAATTAATCCACTCTTCAACTGAAAGAAGTATGTAGAGCATACCGTGTCAGAGGCAGTGAGGAAAGAATAAAAGGAGTGAAAACCTTAGCTATTGTAAATCACTGTAATGCCACTGAAGCCAATAGGACTCTGCCAATTTAGACTAGCGAGGTTGTGGCCTCATTGAGACTATAGCTGTATCTGAGCTCTATAAACATTTGTTGAAAGATGACTGTTAGGGTGCAGGGGGTGGATTGCTCATCAGTAAATAGGACCCTTGTCATTTTACCTTGCTGAAGGAAACCTTCCATTTTTGGGGGGGGTGGGAATTTTGCCTGTGTAAAAAGTACAGATATGATCCTTTGTGCAGGGGTTATACTGTGTACAATGAAACAGTAATTTTCATCTGGACTTTTGAACTTGCACCCATCTGACTGTCCTACACTGATTCATGCAATATACTGTACATGAATGACCAGTAATGTTTACAAAATGAATTAGTTTGACTCCAACACTCTCGCCAGAAAGTAATCAAACTGAAGAGCCAAGCTATTTCTGAAATTCCAGCTTCCCTAGCTAGAAACTGCATGCTCTGTCTCGCTAATCAGCGTATTGATGTAAAATGTACATGTTCTATACTGGAGGACAATTAATAACATCAGTGATTCTGAGCAGTCTACACACATTAACTATTCCACCCCCATACTGCTCTCATGTGGTGGGCAAGTCTGATTGCAGCATATGGTGCAGAGACAAAAAAAAAAAGTGAAAATGTCTATCAGGAAGTAATTAGCTACAAGTTCTAGTGTGATTTTTTTTTTTTCCCCCTAAATTAAATTCCACCTAACATTTTGTTTCACTACTTTCAAAGTCAATACATGTATTCATAGACATATATTTAGGAGTCTCCTTATGCAAACATTTTTAGTAGGGTTATTCATAACTGGTGTCCCTAAAGTCTTGGAAGCTCTGGTTTATTTTCTCACCAACCATCCTAATTTAAGCATTCAGCAACATCAGAACTATCTTCAGAATGATCTCATCCTATAAAAACCATCAGCCTATAAAATTATTATGAAAGAAAGCAATCTTATTTAAGCATTTTTTCTGGGATAGTCTGAAACTCAAAATGGTCACTGAAATTTTCCTCAGAAAACCAGCCTCCTAATCTGAAAAGCACCACTTCTTATAAAGCTGGAAATGTCTCAGAGCCAAATTATTTGCTCCTATAAATGGTTAGAGCTCTGCAGAGGGAGGATATGAAATAAGGTTCTGTTGATTTTCCAGCAGAGCATCTGAACCACTTCCCCCACCCTAGTCAGTTAAAGCAAAATTGGAAGAAAAATAAACCCTGATTAGCATGTGAGCTCTTCATTTGATGCAAATTGGCATAACTTTACTGGTTATCTGACTTAAGCAGAGTTATAATGGGACTTACCATGAAGAATATCCTGGCCAGGGTATTTTCATGTGGGTGAGTGAGAACCTGATTATTCATCCTCATTCAGGCTGAAAACTAGGAATGCACAACAGAGCTATAGATCAGTTGAGAAATCATTTTTTTTTTAGGGAGGGAGCCTAAAGAGGCTCAGTTCTTCCAAAACAAGCAACTGCCAGTGTGGTGTATAGCTCAGGTCAAATGACAAGTGACCAGGATGCTGCCCAACAGCTCCCCATCTATATCATAGCTGCATCCAGCCCCTGATAGCTTTTATTTCCCAATTAAACTTGCAAGTCCAGGAGTGTTAAAAAGGAATAACATCTGAATAAAATAGGCTGGCAGGATATCTTTAACATTACCTAAAAATCAGAGGTTAATAAATAGTTAAATTTAGCTGTAGCTTCTCTTAAATAATTTAAACATAAGTCAATAGTTTTGTCGTTTGTTGTCTCAGGGTTTCTACAGGAGCACAGAGAATTTCATCAATGATCTTTCCACACTTTATAGCATTATGCCTTTGTACTATTACCTGTCTGTACCCTTATCTAGTGTGTTATCAGCTGTATGAAAATAACTATCAGTGCCTTCACTCCACAGAAAATATCAATAAGAAGAATGACAGTGGCTAGTTTGCATACTTGAAATGGTTTATTTGTTGCAATCCTGTGCATGAGAAGTTTATCAGTAAGCACCAGATAGCCATGAAGAAGAAGGAACCAGAATCATAGAATAGTTAGGGTTGGAAGGACCTTAAGATCATCTAGTTCCAACCCCCCTGCCATGGGCAGGGACACCTCGCACTAAACCATGTCACCCAAGACTCCATCCAACCTGGCCTTGAACACTGCCAGGGATGGAGCATTCACGACTTCCTTGGGAAACCCATTCCAGTGCCTCACCACCCTCACAGTAAAGAACTTCTTCCTTGTATCTAACCTGAACTTCCCCTGTTTTAGTTTGAACCCATTACCCCTTGTCCTACCACTACAGTCCCTAAGGAAGAGTCCCTCCCCAGCATCCTTGTAGACCCCCTTCAGATACTGGAAGGCTGCTATGAGGTCTCCATGCAGCCTTCTCTTCTCCAGGCTGAACAGCCCCAACTTCCTCAGCCTGTCTTCATACGGGAGGTGCTCCGGGCCCCTTATCATCCTCGTGGCCCTCCTCTGGACTTGCTCCAACAGCTCCATGTCCTTTTTATGTTGAGGACACCAGAATTGTACACAGTACTTCAAGTGGGGTCTCACGAGAGCAGGGATGGCATCCCTTCTCTCCAGCCTATCAACCGAACCACACAGCTTGGTGTTGTCAGCAAACTTGCTGAGGGCACACTCAATCCCACTGTCCATGTTGCTGACAAAGATGAACAAGACAGGTCCCAACACCAATCCCTGAGGGACACCACTCGTTACTGGTCTCCAATTGTTCATTGAGCCATTGACCACAACTCTCTGCGTGCTGCCATCCAGCCAATTCTTTATCCACCGAGTGGTCCATCTATCAAATTGATGTCTCTCCAATTTAGAGACAAGGATGTCGTGCGGGACAGTGTCAAACGCTTTGCACAAGTCCAGGTAGATGACGTCAACTGCTCTGCCCCTGTCCATCAGTTCTGTAGCCCCATCATAGAAGGCCACCAAATTGGGATTTGCCCTTAGTGAAGCCATGTTGGCTGTCACCAAACACCTCACTGTTTTTCATGTGCCTTAGCATGCTTGCATGTAATGCTTAGTTCTGTCGGAGACAGCCACTTATTGCTATTGATAGTTAGCATCAGTGTCCAGTCTGAGAAATGGAAGTGCTGCAGGCAACTTCAGTCAAGACACCCTATTGATCTACTGCTTCCTTTGCATCCCTGAAGCTAGAGAAGAAAAATAAAAAAGGGAAGAAAAGCTGGAAGTATAAGGGGCAATGCAGCAGTCTATGAATTACCATCATTCAAAAGGAGTGTGTATGTGCATGGATACTCCTGATATTCAGTACCTCAGACAACTGTAAATCACATGCACAGCCATGATGGAAACGTCCTTTATATAAGGGGTGTCACTAGAACTACATTTTTAGCATGAAACATTTTTGCTGCTTTTTATTTTTCATTGACTGTCCTGGGTTCAGCTACAGCAGTCATTTTTTCTCCTTCTTAGTAGCTGGTGCAGTGCTGTGTTTTTGACTTTCAGCCTGGGAACAACGCTGATAACACCGATGTTTTCAGTTGTTGCTAAGTAATGTTTACTCCGACCAAGGACTTTTCTCAGTCTCATGCTCTGCCAGGGAGGAGGGGAAGCCAGGAGGAAGCAGAGACAGGACACCTGACCCAAACTGGCCAAAAGGGTATTCCATACCACAGCACGTCATGCCCAGTATATAAACTGGGGGGAGTTACCCAGAAGGCCCAGATCGCTGCTCAGGTTGGGCTGGGTATCGGTCGGCAGGTGGTGAGCAATTGTATCCTCTCCCCTTGTTATTTCCCTTATCATTATTATTATTGATGGTAGCAGTAGTGGTTTTGTATTATACCTTAGTTACTGGACTGCTCTTATCTCAACCCATGGGAGTTAGTTACATTCTTTTGATTCTCCTCTCCATCCCTCCGGGAGCGGGGGAAGGAAGAAGGGGGGGAGTGAGTGAGCGGCTGCGTGGTTCCGAGTTACCGGCTGGGCTTAAACCACGACATTGACTTATTGTGCTTCTGTTATATCCTAACATAATCAATCTATCTAAAGCATAACATCTGTGGCTCTAACATAAAATGCCTGTACTCAGAAAAGACAAACTTTTCCAAAGTTGTTTTTTTTTTTTCCAATGGGAAATGTGTTAATTTTGGCAAATTCGATCATAGCAATACCCCATCTATGAACATATTATGTTGCTCTGTACCATATAATACCTCTCATGTTAAATGAAACAAAAAATAGACTACATTATGCCATAGCTAAAAGTCAAAATAATAATTCTGGGGATTTCTATAGTGCCATTTATCCAAAGATTGTCACATTCCACTACAAACAATGCGTGTGTGCTTATAAATTGCAGGAGCAAATCATAACAAGAAAGGTGAAAGAAAGACTTAAATTGGTGTTAGTATACCCATACCTCATATAAGAAATGACAGTCACCTATGCAGCACCAGTAGAGCTAGTATTCTGATGATGGGTCATGTTAGAGGAGCAGCAGTAACGGCCCATATATTTATAAATCTTGCCTGCACAGAAGGAGTAAAAGTTGGGGCTTGGTGAGTAAAAATCAGTCAGTGTTAATTTAGGAAGGAAAGTCAGGAACTTTGCATGCAATATAAACTGGTGAGAAAAAGCCAGGGTGAATGGTGGGACAAGGACAAGGCTGGCCACTGTGGCAGTCCCCTGCTTGCCTCAAGCACTGGGAGAGGCAGGCTGTGCTGTGCTTGGTGCTTTGGACTGTGGACCACCAAGTGGGTTATTGTATTAGTTTTTCAACTCTGGAAATTTGTTACAAGTGCATCTCAGATGATAAAAACTGAAATGAGTTTTGCAACTGTGGCAAAAAAGCAATTTTACATTTCATAGGCCTTTTAAAACCCTTTTCGATAGAAAATAAAAATAATAGTAAAAAAAAAAATAAATAAAAAGGCTACATTTCCATTCCCATTTTTATAGTTTGATGTTGCAGATGTTTCTGGGTCAGAGCTGAACATGTCTCTAGGTGTCAAAAGATGCAATAACCTGAGTAAAAAATGGCCCAGTCCCCAGAACTGTGACTGTGTGCCAGAATATCCCCACCTCAGAAGCTTGCTGGCAGCAATGTGCTCCAGGTGTCTTACACTACACAGACCTGGTAGTCATTTTAACATTTTCCATGCTCGTGTAAATGGACTTGATGTGTGTTCTTCAAATGTTGGAAAATCTCACAGAATTGTGTGCCATCTGTTTATAGGTAAAAGGCCTGCTTTGCTGACAATTTAGTGCAAAGTCAGAAAACAGAATGAAAGCAAGCCCGCTTTTTTTTTTTGTTCTGTTTTGGTTTTATAAATCCGAGGCTTAACATCGTATCAAAACCCTAAACAAAGTTCAAAGGTTCATTCTGTTTGGATAGCATTGTCCTTTTCAGATATATGAATATTACCTGAGCTCTATGGAGCTCTTAAATCTGCACCATGTGGCTACAGCCTGCAACCTAGTGAAACCCAGAGCACACACAGCATTTGGCAGGACACAGTGAGGGTGTAAGGGCTACATCTTGGGCAGCTGGATGTCTTCACTGATGCCCTGGATCAGAATCCGCTGTAAAACACTAGCTGACAGCATTGCAACACTTCTGGTTGGCCACAGGTGAGAAACTCCAGCTGAAACAAAACCCAAAAGGCTCATTTAGAAAAAGCATCACCTTATTTTATTTGCTTTTTTTGTTAGAATGAAAGGCAAGTTTAATTCAATTAATATAGTAGATGCCAATCAAAGTGTCCATCTTGATTGTTTTGGTCTGTTTTAAATAAGATTGTCAGAGAAAAGGCAGTTATGTCTGAGGTCCTGAAAGCAGCTATGATATTAAAAGGAAGGCTGTGGTCACAATGATTTTCAGCATCAGATGATAGACATCAACCAGTCAGCAGAAGAGGAATTTGAGACCTTTTTTGTCCTTACACTCCACATGGAACACGTGCTTATACTTTTCTACAGAGAACTGACGATCAGACTTGGGAAACTTAAACCTGGATATGAGGCAGACATTGTCAGAAGCTGATGTCAAAGACAGTTTCGAAAGCATATTTTCATTATATCCCTTCAGGAAGTGAGATCTTGTCTTGGGTGAAGAAGAGTTAACACATCTGGCAGAGGAGAAAAACATCAGAAGAAAACACACCTCACGCTCGCAGGCCCTCGTCCTCATGGGGGACTTCAACCATCCTGATATCTCTTGGAGAGACGGTACGGCCCGGCACAAGCAATCCAGGAGGTTCCTCGATTGTGTGGAAGACAACTTCCTCTTGCAAGTAATAGAGGAGCCGACAAGGAGAGGTGCCATGCTTGACCTCGTGCTCACCAACAGGGAGGGACTGGTAGGAAATGTGATGCTCCAGGGCAGCCTTGGCATTAGTGATCATGAGATGGTCGAGTTCGAGATCCTCAGGAGAGTGAGAAGAGCATGCAGCAAGCTCACTGCCCTGGACTTCAAGAGAGCAGACTTTGGCCTCTTCAGGAACCTGCTTAGTAAGGTTCCATGGGATACAGTCCTAAAGGGCAGGGGGGCCCAAGACTTCTGGTTGATATTCAAGGATCACCTGCTACGTGCTCAGGAGTGTTGCATCACAACTAGAAGGAAGTGTGGCAGGAGGGCCAGGAGACGTCCATGGAGGGATAAGGAGCTGCTGAGGAAACTTGGGAAAAAAGAAGCTCATAGAAGGTGTGAGGACAGGTGGCCTGGAAAGAATACAGGAACGTGGTCCAGGAAGCTAGGGATGAGGTTAGGAAAGCTAAGGCCCAGTTGGAATTAAATGTGGCCAGGGATGTGATAGATAACAGGAAGGGATTCTATAGGTATGTAGCAAATAAAAGAGAGACTAGGGAGAATGTGGGCCCTCTCCGGAAGCTATCAGGAGAACTGGCTACCCTGGATTTGGAGAAGGCTGAGGTTCTTAATGACTTCTTTGCCTCAGTCTTCACTGGCAAATGCTCTGACCACCCCACCCAAGTCTTGGAAGGCAGATGCAAGGACTGGGAGAATGAAGACCTTAGGCCCACTGTAGGAGAGGATCAGGTTCGAGACCATCTTAAGAACCTGAACGTGCACAAGTCCATGGGACCTGATGAAATCCATCTGCAGGTCCTGAAGGAGATGGAGAATGAAGTTGCTAAGCCACTGTACATCATATTTGAAAAATCATGGCAGTCAGGTGAAGTTCCTGAAGACTGGAAAAAGGGAAATATAACCCCCATTTTCAAAAAGGGGAAAATGGAAGACCCTGGAAACTACAGACCAGTCAGCCTCACCTCTGTGCCCAGCAGGATGATGGAGCAGATTCTCCTGGAAAGCATGCTAAGGACCATGAAAAACAACGAGGTGGTTGGTGACAGCCAACATGGCTTCACTAAGGGGAAATCCTGTCTGACCAATTTGGTGGCCTTCTATGATGGGACTACAGAACTGATGGATAGCGGCAGAGCAGTTGATGTCATCTACCTGGACTTGTGCAAAGCGTTCGACACTGTCCCGCACGACATCCTTGCCTCTAAATTGGAGAGACATCAATTTGATAGATGGACCACTCGGGGGATAAAGAACTGGCTGGATGGCCACACGCAGAGAGTTGTGGTCAATGGCTCAATGAACAATTGGAGACCAGTAACGAGTGGTGTCCCTCAGGGATTGGTGTCGGGACCTGTCTTGTTCATCTTTGTCAGCAACATGGACAGTGGGATTGAGTGCGCCCTCAGCAAGTTTGCCGACGACACCAAGCTGTGTGGTTCGGTTGATACGCTGGAGGGAAGGGATGCCATCCAGAGGGACCTTGACATGCTTGTGAGGTGGGCCAATACCAACCTTATGAAGTTTAACTAAGCCAAGTGCAAGGTCCTACACCTGAGTCAGGGCAATCCCAGGCACAGCTACAAGTTGGGTGGAGAAGAGATTCAGAGCAGCCCTGCGGAGAAGGACTTGGGGGTGCTGGTCAATCAGAAACTTAGCATGAGCTGGCAGTGTGCGCTTGCAGCCCAGAAAGCCAACTGCATCCTGGGCTGCATTAAAAGAAGCGTGACCAGCAGGTCAAAGGAGGTGATCCTGCCCCTCTACTCTGCTCTCGTGAGACCTCACTTGGAGTATTGTGTACGGTTCTGGTGTCCTCAACATAAAAAGGACATGGAGCTGTTGGAACAAGTCCAGAGGAGGGCCACGAGGATGATAAGGGGACCGGAGCACCTCCTGTATGAAGACAGGCTGAGAAAGTTGGGGCTGTTCAGCCTGGAGAAGAGAAGGCTGCGTGGAGACCTCATAGCAGCCTTCCAGTATCTGAAGGGGGCCTATAAGGATGCTGGGGAGGGACTCTTCCTTAAGGACTGTAGTGGTAGGACAAGGGGTAATGGCTTCAAACTTAAACAGGGGAAGTTTAGATTAGATATAAGGAAGAAGTTCTTTAGAATGAGGGTGGTGAGGCACTGGAATGTCTTGCCCAAGGAAGTTGCGAATGCTCCATCCCTGGCGGTGTTCAAGGCCAGGTTGGACAGAGCCTTGGGCAACATGGTTTAGTGCAAGGTGTCCCTGCCCATGGCAGGGGGGTCGGAACTAGATGATCTTAAGGTCCTTTCCAACCCTAACTATTCTATGAAATTGACAAAGCTAATCGAATCCAGACATATGCAATCTAAAATCTCAAAAGGGATTCATGGTAAGGTAAAAGGACGCTGCAGCATCAAATGCTGTTAAACCAGCCAATGCAACCTGAAGGGAAGACGGAACAAAATCTTTGTAGAGACATGCACCAGATACTCAACAAGGTAGGTCATTGAGATAGTCTCTAATGCTTTACACGGGCTTAACCCTGCCCCTAATGGCCTAAAATAGATATTTTAGCCTTGCCACTGGCACTGTACTGGGGTTGAGAAAGAGAGTCTGAAAGTGCCTATGGTCAGTTAATTGGGAAAACAACCAGTTCCCCACAGTATAATCTACCCCATTTGCCAAAAGAGACAAGTTTTATATGTTTCAATCAGAAAAGTGCAACTCCTCCAGTAATGTGGCTGAGACATTTACTTTGAAAATGAAGAATCTTATTTCCAAGGTCAATCTGAGATTTCCTGGGTTCAGACTAAAATACTTTGTGGGGCCAAAGAAATATTTAATGGGTGCTAGGGAGCAGGGAGTGGATGTGTAGTTTGAACATATTTCAAGTCAGCCTGGGAGGTCTTTCTGGTTTTAAATATTTGTGTCCCCTCAGACAACTATGATGAAATTTTTTGCCAGTACATTTCAGTTGGGTCATTTCCTGCACTGAACCAGAGAACCTGCATCATTGGCACCCTTTCCAGAAAATATTTCTTTCCAGTGCATCGTATGAAACTATATAGTTGAATTTTGCCCAAGGGCTGCCATTTCTTCTGTGTTAAACTAGAAGGAGTTTCTGTATAAAGCAATGGTTTGCTTTATGGGACCTTTGACAGTGGGAGTGTTAAGAGAATGACATTATATGTTGTAGGGCTAATGCTAGATGGAGCTTCATAGGCAGCCGCAAATTAAACAGCAGCATTTTACAAATGAGCTTCATAATGAGTAGGTGATTGGAAGATGTGCTACTGCATGCTAGAGGTCAACATTCGAATAGAGAAACTATCACCTAGCCCAGGAATGGAAGTAAAAGGTTAAAAGAAATATTCAACATTATCAATCATATTTAAAAAAAGAACTTCTTACAGCTGCCACAGGAGCTTGGGAGAATTAATGTGTTTGTGTCAAAAAGACTGAAAACAAGTGAAATAGGATGACAGTGATTGCCAGAATCTTACTTGCCTGGAGAGATAATATTGGACAACCAGTTTAACTAGGCACGTGCCAAGAATCCTCTTGCAGATGCTACGGAGCAGCTTTCAAAGATAAGAATGTACAAGGACCCCCATCTTCTGGTCCTCTCTGTTTTCTGAGTTGCTCATTAAACCATGGAAACCTCCAGTGAGGTGTGATGACCTGAAAACAGACGGGAGCTAAAGAATCAATGTTTTAAGTAAAACAGCAATCATAAAAATATCTACAGCTCCTTCCATGTAATCAGGTAAATTACCAGGAGTGGTGCAAAGCATCTAAATTGGAGAAAGAGCGGAGGAAGGGGGAGTGGGGGGAAAAGAAGTTCCCTTGGGAGATATCCAATAGGATGCTTAGTCTGTGTAGAGGGCAAAAGGTTAAGTGAAAATGAGATGAAGGAATGATCAGATATAGTCAGATCAGAGATAGTTAAATAAAGGAATGTGCTAACCTAAGATAAATGTGAAGAGGCATGTCTGTGCTGAGTGTGTTGGTGTAGCTGTTCTTCAGCAGTGCAGGAACCAGAGAGGAGGAACTCCCTGTTCCCAAACCACATCAGTCCTGGTTGAAGCACTTCCCAGCAAAGAAACAGAAGTGCTAGGGACACAGGTTTAAGATTCCTCTCTCCTACTCCAACAGTGTAAAAGAATATTAAAATGCTTCTAATTACATCTACACCTTTTGCAGGTCCCTATTTACAGGTGGTGTGATATAAATGATTCAGAGCAGCCCTGCGGAGAAGGACTTGGGGGTGCTGGTCAATAAGAAACTTAACATGAGCCATCAGTGTGCGCTCGCAGCCCAGAAAGCCAACCGTATCCTGGGCTGCATCAAAAGAAGCGTGACCAGCAGGTCGAAGGAGGTGATCCTGCCCCTCTACTCTGCTCTTGTGAGACCTCACTTGGAGTACTGTGTACAGTTCTGGTGTCCTCAACATAAAAAGGACATGGAGCTGTTGGAGCAAGACCAGAGGAGGGCCACAAGAATGATAAAAGGGCTAGAGCACCTCCCATATGAAGACAGGCTGAGAAAGTTGGGGCTGTTCAGCCTGGAGAAGAGAAGGCTGCGTGGAGACCTCATAGCAGCCTTCCAGTATCTGAAGGGGGCCTACAAGGATGCTGGGGAGGAACTCTTCATTAGGGACTGTAGTGATAGGACAAGGGGTAATGGGTTCAAACTAAAACAGGGGAAGTTCAGGTTAGATACAAGGAAGAAGTTCTTTACTGTGAGGGTGGTGAGGCACTGGAACAGGTTGCCCAAAGTGGTAAATGCTCCATCCCTGGCAGTGTTGAAGGCCAGGTTGGACAGAGTCTTGGGCAACATGTTCTAGTGTGTGGTGTCCCTGCCCATGGCAGGGGGTTTGGAACTAGATGATCTTAAGGTCCTTTCCAACCCTAACTATTCTATGATTCTATGAGAAAGGAAGTCAGGCTTGTGCCATCTGTGGTTTAGGACAATGAGAAAGATGCTGTTTAAAGAATATGAAAACAGAAGTACTGATAATTACTCGAAAGCTGCAAACGTTGTTGGTTGGCTACCATTTTTATGGGTCAAAGAGCTCTAGTTAGAATGGGTTTCCATAACAACAAACATTCGGTTAAAATTTGTGCATAATGTAGCAAATTTATGCTTGGGACACAGTCTATGTAAAACTTCATCAAATATTTTGGTAAATCTCCATTCTTAGCCTACTCAACAAAAATGGCCTGGGATAACAGACAGCACCAGAAAGCTCAAGTATCTGTACTGACCAAGCCTGGAAAGGGCCACAAGAATTTTGTCCAAAAGCCTTTGGTGGCTTACAGCCTCTAACGGACTTAAATTTCTAAACTCAAAAGGAAAGTTCAAATTCTTAGACACATAATTTAGAGGTCAGTACTTTTTGTGTTTCCTCAGGAGCTTAATTAACATATACAATTAGAACTGGGAATTACGAAGTTGGAACTTTAACTGTTCTGCTAGATGCTAATACCTAGGGAATACCCAAAGTGAATTTCTGAAAATAAATTTTGGTGCTCTCAACAATTTTGGTGTTACAACTCTTTGAGGGGAGAAATTGTTATGTGTTCTTTGCAAAGAGTTTGATTAGTCACAGAGTTCACTAAATCATCTAGCTGAACTTATCTTTAAGACTAACACAGATCCCACGTATATTTATGTCAACCCTAAGCTACAATGAAAGAAGCGTGAGTCTGTAAATGAGGAGTTTCAAATGAAAGGGATGGTTGAAGCATTTTGACCCTATTCAATCAAGGTCAGTTTTCCTTTGAATTATACCTGTTTCCTTGTCTAGCATTTCAGATACCTTCCAAGTATCTATCAACAGAGTTTATAAGTGGCATTCAACAATGAAGAAGAAAGCAAGCTGCTCACCAAACTCCCCACTTCTGCATGTGATAAAAAGCAGAGTTCCGGAGGAAGAGACAAAAGAGTGTTTGGGTCCCAGTCATCTGTGCCTATGGGAAAGGAGTGGTGAAAAGAGGCCAACAGCTCTGGGAAACAGGGATGGGAGAGTACAAATCAGCTTTATGAGCCAGCAATGCATACAATTGAGTTTGCATTGTTGTGATTATTAAAGGTTATTTTACTTATAATTTTTTTGTGGTAGGTGTTTGTTGTGGTTTAAGCCCAGACAGTAGCTCAGAACCACACAGCTGCTTGCTCACTCCCCCCCTTCTTCCCCCCCCCACTCCCGGAGGGATGGGGAGGAGAATCGAAAGAATGTAAATCCCACAGGTTGAGATAAGAACAGTCCAGTAACTAAGGTATAATACAAAACCACTACTACCACCACCAATAATAATAACGATAAGGGAAATAACAAGGGGAGAGAATATAAAACTAAAAGGGGAAGGGGAAAAAGAAAACAATAAAAAAGTGATGCACAATACAATTGCTCACCACCCACTGACCGATACCCAGCCCGACCTGAGCAGTGATCTGGGCCTTCCGGGTAACTCCCCCCTGTTTCTATAGTGGGCATGACGTGCTGTGGTATGAAATACCCCTTTGGCCAGTTTGGGTCAGGTGTCCTGTCTCTGCTTCTTCCCAGCTTCTTGTGCCCCTCCTCCCTGGCAAAGCATGAGACTGAAAAGTCCTTGATCAGAGTAAGCATTACTTAGCAACAACTAAAATCATCAGTGTGTTATCAGCACTGTTCTCAGGTTAAAGTTGAAAACAGAGCACTGCACCAGCTACTAAGAAGGAGAAAAATAACTGTTATAGCTGAACCCAGGACAGTGTTCTTATTCCTTCCTTACAGAAACCCCTGATTTTCATTTGCTAGATACTCAGATGCACTTATACGCAAAAGGTGATTTCAGTTCCCAGATGCCAAGGAAACCTTTCTACTGATCAAAACACAGCTGCATAGGCTTGCTTGATCTATTAATGGGTGCCACAAGTCTGTGGTATATCTGTTTATACCTGTGAAAATAGATAGAATTAATATAATAGATATCATACATATACGCAAATCCAGGTGGTAAAAATGACTTAGAGTAAGACAAGGTTTTCATTTGCCAAACCAAATCAAGATATCTGAATCAATCAAGCATATACAATGTGCACTCAGACTACTGCTGCTGCAGGGACATCAGCAACCTCTTAATCTATTTTATTTTAATTTACGTTAAGCTTGTTTTTTAATGAAAGATCTTAAGAGACACCATTTTTTTTAAACGTACTCCCAGGCTGTCACCTTTCTGCAGCCTTTAAAATGTTCTTTCCATTATTTCCCACAAATTGCTTGGATATATGATGTCAGACCATAGGACTACATGAATTGTGTTATTCAATGGACACTGATCTTAGGTATTAATACAAGTTTCTATATCTATCTATCTGTTTCGTATAAAATGTTTTCAGTATAAGACAGAGAACAGAATATTTTCTTATAAATAACCTTTTTATCCATTACAGAAATGCATACCACCCCTTTTACTAACAAATAACAGAGAGAGGCAATATCTTCAGTATGCTTGATTATATTAATTCATTTTATATTACTATTTTATCTTCTTCACTTTGACATTTATTTCCCCTTTAATGAGTAAAAATGCCTGGCCAGGAGCTCTTGACTTTAAGCACATTTTTAACATCAGCATATTAACTGTCACATTCAGTCTAATAGGCTTAACTTCTCTGGTTGAGATCTTTGTCGAACAAGATCCAACTCCCCTGATTTTAAAATATTGCTCTAAATGGAAATTTTCACTTTAGTGGCACTGGAAAGACAATAATGCTGCTTCATCATCATCATCATGTAAACATTTGCTATTATGGTTTGCTCCCAAATATCTTTATCTGTGATAAGTGCCTCTTCTTGTAATAAAAGATACTGAACAAAAAGTAGATTAAGAGAGATTTTGAAGTCTTGATTTGCAACAGTTAGCTCATTCTGAACTCTTCATTTTATTTCCTTTTGTACTGTGAGGGCAAGTGATTGTTGTAGCTTTCATCATGAGCTCAAGCATTACATTTTATCACACTGAGCTTAAGTGCATGCAGATGGGTGTAACATCAATTTTTTTTAAGGATATTACAAAGCCAACTGTAAGCATATTAATGCAAAAACAAGAGGGCATTTTTTTCATAACCATGGGTAATTCTGAGCAATGTTTCAAGGGACCTCCAGTTCCTCTCAGGAATCTAGATGAAACAATTGCAGGTTTTGAATATTTTTTAATTCTGACTCTTAAATCACGTTAGCATGAATCACATTATCAGTGCAAGAGAGATCATAAAGGAAAATATACAGCTGATGTGATCTGTTTTTAAGAACAATTTAGAATCAGATTCCTCATTAATTATGACTATTTTAATGGAAGGAGATAAAACAATCTACATGGCATTTAGACAAGAGTCTCATCCTTTTCTTCCCTCTTAATCCAAAACAATTCTGCAGGATTTGGGGTTTCTGAAAAAACAAAACAACAAATGAACAAACAAATAAACCAAACCAAAAACAAAACCAAAAAAACCCCACCCAAAACCAAACCAAAATAAAACAAACAACCCCCCCCCAAAAAAACCCCACAAAAAGCCCCCCAAAACAACCCAAACCCAATGGTGATAGATTTTCTGTATATACCCTATTGTTTTTTTTCTTTTCTACTAGAAGAGTGGTACATACAGTGGTTGAAATTCTCTGTGGGTTTGATCTTTGCTCATTGTTGACCGAAGGGCTATTTCTACTTTTCTCAGTGTCACGGGGTCAGAGCTTGCTGCTCAGGGGAGCATGTCTCAATGGGTCAGAAGTACCACTCAGTATCAGAGAAACTGAATGCACTCTTGAGGAGTGTTTTTCTATATTCAAGCTGCCTTTCAGTAGTTATGGTATTTCTGACTTCTTATTCTTTTCTTGTGAAACAGAGATAGCGGTTGTTTGCTTCCTTATTTGCATGTATGAGGAAGTGAGAGAAAAAAAGATTAAATTCCATCTGCCTGCCTGATTTGGCATTTTCAACTCAATTTCTCACTTTCTCCTGATGAATAATCCAGCTCTTCTCAGTAATATGCACTGTTTAAGTGCTGGACATATGCTACAATAATAACAATTACAAATAATTACTCTAATGGGGTGAACAAATAACACTAATTAGTTGGTGTGATGATGTTTCCATGACAAACTCCAGCCTTATGGAGTTGTTAATTTTTAAGCCTAAAAGTATTCTGATATCCTTTGTCAGGCAACAGTATGACTTGCCTACTTCAGTCAAAATTTTAATTAACACCCAGTGCAGAACTAAGTTTAGGCTTAACTGTAAAGACTTAGTCATAATAAAGCAGATTTCCTGATGAATACTTATTGAATATTTTCATTGCCTATTTCCTGAGGAAACTTTAAAAGAATAGAAGTGTTGGTGTGCACATGTACTTGGTTACACACTGTCAAATCAAACCCCGGTTCAGAACAACACTTCAGCCTGTTGTTAACTCCAGGCTTGTTAGCCTCAGTCATCAAATACAATGGACTTACATGTCTAAACTTAAGCTCAAGTAACACTCAGAATGAAATGTTTTACTGAACTGAGAGTTAAACTGAGGCATGCTCTTGTTCAACCACAGACAACAGAGCTTGCTGAAGGAATATGTAAGTATGTGCAAGAAACTAAAATATTTGGTGTCATAACAGTACCTCTGGAATTAAATATCTACGAACATAATTCTCAATGCTTTAGCATTAAGCTGTTCTGCCCAGCACTGTAATAGGTATTATAGTAATATTGAACAACAGAATTAGTATGATTTTAAAAAAGCTTTACATGTGTTTAAAATTTAAACCATATCACACCAGTGATACTAGGAATTTTAAAGGCCCTTTGTGCTTCTTACCCTTCCTCTGCTAAGACCAACAGTTCAATCAACCAATTCACTGAAATAAGCAGGTATCAATGAGTTTAGGATGATTCACATATATCTGCACCATATTCTGTCAGAAGGGATGGATGCTCTTCATCCACTCTGGTATAAAAATCAGACACATCAGTATAAAATCTGGGCTTACCCCACAATTTGCTGCCACACTTCATTCTGCAGCTGACCTGTGATAACCTCTTGCTCACAGAGAGAGGAAGCTGGAGGCAGTAATGATCCAGAAGTCTTCCAGACCTCATGAGCTGTGTTTCCATGGTCAAAGACTTTCAGAGAGAGAGATAAGTGCTTTGTTAAATAAGGGACTTCTTACTTAAAAAAGGAAAATGACTAGGGAAGTCACAAGTCAAAAGGATGGTGACTGTTTTTATAAAACTCCTAACTGGGTCACCAAACACAATCACCAAGTGCCCAGAGTTCTTTACTGGATATTAACTCACCAAGATGTTTCTCCACACACATTTAATGCTTCTTGTAACCCATTAATTGCTTTCTCAAAGAGCACCCTTAACAGCCATTAGCACGCTTGGTCAGAGTTGGAGGCCTGGCTGCAAAAAAGCATGTTCACAGTGGTGTACAGTTGTTCCTCCTGCCTGATGTCTCTGTAACAGGCAGCTCAGTGCAGCTGCTAGAGCTTACAACTATCTCATTTTCTTGCTCGCTGATGTTTAAGCAACAGTGATATCACTGTTAGAGTATGTCAGTCACTAACATCTTGGAAACAGAGAAGGAAAAGATAGTCTTGAAATGCCCAGAAGAAATAACAACAATATGAATATTCTTATTGCCTTTTGACAAGAAGCTATAGTAGTTCAGAAATGAAGAGAGGGTCTTACAGCTCCATTGATTTGGTACCTCAATGGAGTTATGGTGTCTTGGACCATTAAAAAAAGGAATCAGACTGATAACTTCTAGCAAAGTAGTGATAGTTAGGTCTGAGAATAGAATCCCATATGTACTTCATCAAGTCAAAATTTTATCCAGTTGATACACACTGTATAAAATACAATTTTTTAAAGATTTTGTTTTGCTTTCAGACTCAAATTTCCAAATATTTGACATGTTCCCAAACCTGCTTGTAAAAATCCCCAAGTCACGAGCCAGTCAGGAAAAAAAATCTGTTCACTGTAAAAAGGAAAGGGGGTAGGGTGGGGAAGGAAAGTTTTGTTGATAAGTTTGCTGCACTATTAAAATGCTTAACCACAGCCTGAGCTCAAATCAGCATTCATGTGAAGTTCCTATTTATTAGAGTATATGAAAAGTATTCAGCAAAACTGTATCTTGTTTTGAAGGAGATGCACCCTAGTAATTAAGGTGTAAAACTAGAGAAATGTGAATGATAAAACCAGTCCAAAACTATGCTTTGTCCCATTTAAAGTTTCTTGACAACATATTCCTATTTGAAATAAGCAATAAAATAATACAGGAGAAAAAGGATGAGGAGAAATCACAAAGGCATTTATCAAGATGAATCTAGGCCCACACTTACTTGTCTAAATCTATATAAAGAAAATGGCCTGCAAGTCACTCTAAAAGTGATGGGAACTCATGCTTCAAACACATCTTGAATGTCAGAAATCTTGTTCCTCTTTTGGTTGTGGTTACAGATGCTTTC
The DNA here is from genome assembly GCF_004027225.2 of Strigops habroptila. NCBI lineage: Eukaryota > Metazoa > Chordata > Aves > Psittaciformes > Psittacidae > Strigops > Strigops habroptila. The sequence continues at coordinate 32,751,744 of NC_044301.2, read as the reverse complement.
TCCAGACAGCGGGCTCACTAGTTTCAATTGTCTGGAGTACTCAAAAATACATTTTCCCCTGGAAGATAGTTTGCATATGCTTACAATAAACATTAACTAAATCAAATGACTTTCACTTCAGGATAAATACTTTCAAGGAAGTCTGTTAGAGACACTTATAGTAAATTGCTATTAATTAGTTTTTTCCAATCTACTTAAGTTGTACTAATGAACACAATCACTTCTAACATACACGGGATAAATCCTGCCTCTCCCTATACGCCTGCAAAGGCCCAAGGTAAAATGGAGATATTCTGCTGCAGGAACACATGGGAGCTACTTCAGGACATGTGAAGGATCCTGCTGGTTTTCTGTGTCTCCGGGCTCTGCTGGCTGAGGAACAATCCAGAGAAGCTGTCTGCACTCACTGCTAGACTGCAGCCCTGGTGCCTGGGCTTGAGCTGGGCAAATCCTGCAGCTTTCTGGCCGTATAACATGGAAACTCTCAGCTCTGTAAAGCCAATGAAACCACATTTTCCTATAACTGTTGCTTCCCCTTTTTGCACGTTACCCGCTTGTAAGGGCTTGTTGTAAATGACATGATAGTATCTCTAGAGATGGGAACTTCTTTTCTTATGCTTGTGAATATAACTCAACACCAAGAGGTCCCTAGCCCTGACAGGATATTTCGGGGTATTACTGGAAGGACAGCAGTCATACTAATACCTCTCAGCTCCTATCTGCTAAGCCAAAAGATGGAACAGAAGAATTAGAATTATGCCTATACCACAGTTTAAAAACAATGGTGATGTTACCTTCAGCAATTTGAAGTTGGTTACTGGAAAATCCCTAGATACAGCAGAGCAAAGCTCCTGGTAATTTGCTCCCCCAAGTCCTAAATAGTACTGAAATGCAATCCAATTATTATTAATTTTAGAAATTATCTATTCTATTTTGGTGTATTTTTTCTTAACAACTTTGAATACCTAAAGAAGTACTGAAGAAGACCATAAGGCCTAGACCTAGCTGAGAAACCTGCATGCATCACATAAAGTATATGATTCCACAACTCATTAAGTCTAATTTATGGCATATGTAATTAAGCACCTTTGAATTGAACCCAGGCCTCTAGAGATAATAACACTTAGAACTTATATAGGGCTTTTCGTCTTTAAAGTGCTTTACAAACATTAACTAATTAACAGCATAATAAGACATGAAAGGCCAATGTACTTACCCATAGTGCTGTATAGCCTCTGTATAATTCAGATTTTGATGTTTTTCAATGCAAGATCCAATCTGTGTGCACAGAGAGGATTTACTTATGGTCCCCTTCACAATCAGAAAGCATGACTTTGTATATAACATATACCTGAATTCCCAGAGTATTTCCCTTCTCTGCTATTTATTGCTGAGTCAGAAGAAACAGCTCCCAAAAGTGAAGGAAGGTATGGAAAGAGGAGCTCACAGCAGTCTGTGAGGGTGTTTTGAGTTTCCTGGTCTTTGGAGTCAGAGTAATGCAGGAAGGACTTCCTGGAGAATTCACTACACAAGATTTCTGGTACCACCTAAGTCCATATCCTTCCCAAGGTAAATCTAATCATAATTGGATCAAATTCTTCAAAGTCTCTAGGGACTGGCTAAACTGTCAGGGAGAATACCTTATTTCAGCTCAAATACATTTTCCTGGTAAAACCTACAATGTTTTCTTACTTCTCTCTGCTCTTCTGAAAAGAGTCTGAAGTATCTAGCCAGGGGTTTCTTTGTTAGTTTTTGGTGTTTGTTTTTTTCTTTTTTTTTTTTTTTTTTAATCACTTGGTCTAATTTACACACAAGTCTCTTGAGACAGTGTACATTTGCCTTATTATCTATCTCAATGAATGTTTTCTTGGTGACAGCAATGTTGCAGATGTTATATCAGGTTATTCAAATCCCTCCCGAGTGTTACTAATACAGAAAGATGAAGGATAAAATAAAAGTAGAGCAAATAATATGGACAGTTTTAGTGACCAATCCTTCAGACATCAGCCTGTGTCAGTGATCATTCTCAAGAGCTCAGAATGTTGACCATTGTCTGTGCATATGCTGTGTTTAAGCATCATCTGTCCATCAGCTAAAACAATAATGGATATGATGGCGGTATCTCTTGTCTCTCTCCAGATAATGTCTACCTCTGTCCCCTCAGGGATCCTACTGTGCACCAAAACCTGAGAGTTTGGAGACCAGTGGAAAACTATACTAAGCATGTAAGAGAGAACTCTGCATATGTACATCCCTAACTCTGCACATTAAAAAATCTCAGAAACAAATGCAAATAACTCAGCAGTAGTGGTACAGGTAGAGCCCCATGAGAAATTAAAGAAAATGAGACATACTGTGGACCAGAAATGAAATGTATGTGGAAGCAGCAGTCTTTTGTGCTTCCCCACAGACAAGCAGTCCAGAATAAATCCTGAAAGGTAACAATCTTGCAGTAGTAATGCCTACAAGAGATCCTACGATAAACGTAGGGTCTAATCAAAAGCATTACAATTTTTTAAAATGCAAAGGTAGAACTGTCAAAATGTTTTATCCCTAAAGTGTGAATGCTAACCTTCCCATACTTATTATATAGTGGTACATTTTAATTTGCCTGGAGCACAGCTGAATAAAGCAAGCATCACAAACACAATCAAATGGATAGTTGAAAGTACTGCTCTTCACAATAACTGTGTCTGAGCAAAGCTTCAAATGTTGATCAATTGATTACCAAAATCAAAGAATACATTTCCCAAATGAATTTCTACAAAGCACCCAATAGCACCAGAAAAAAACAGCATAAAGCTCCACAGAACAGCAGTCTTCTCTAAAATATTTACAAATGCAACTTTTCACTGCTTTCTTGGTTTATAGCTTAGTTATGCACAGATCTAGAGTGAAGAATAAAGCACTTCTGATAAATCAATGGTTTGATTCAGTTTCGGCATGGCAAATTCAGTTAAACAAAGATGGAAAAGAGTTTGAAATGATCCAAAGGTATACTTTAAATCTTATGACAAATCACAGTCTCTCTGGTACAATTGCTCAAATGACTTTTGAACCTTTAATAAAAAAAATTATGGTAAAATATATTAAATGCTTTCTAATTGCAAACCATGACTGAACATTCTTATTTCATAAGGCACAGCTCTTGATTTTTTTTTCTTTAGAAATAAAACAGATCTATTCACACTTATCTGTCTCTTTGGAATTTTCTTTCCTCACAACATTGCCTGTCAGAGGAGTGCTATATAGTCCTTATATATAAAGGTGAGATGTTTGGCCTGTTTTTGATCTTGTCTCAGGCAGCTCTGTTGAGCTAACCACAGTTCACAAGAGCACTCATGGGTATTCTCCAGCTTCTCCCCATATTGGGACAGCTATTATTGAGAATGACTAAATACTAACCATAAATACTAGTGTTCTGACCATCTGCCATCTCCAGTGAGTTGTTTTCTGCTGCTGTCATGATGCTGTACTTCTCATGTTTCCTTTTTCATAAATGGATTCCTCTGTTGGTCAACTTCGGAGAATAACTGCCCACCAAGTACACCCAGTTTTCATTTACTGACTTTAACCTGAAAAAAGAGGATGAAAACAGGAAAAGTAACTTTCAAACTGAAACATACCTATTACTTATATGAGCTTCCTTACATTTTATCCCCCTTCTAAAGGCACTTTTTCTGCACCACCTCTTGCAGTAGCCTCATCCGTTGTGCTGTGCTCACCATGATAAAACCTGAGCTGGGGTGCAGATTCTGCAATACGCTCCCTTTATAGAGCAAAATTCAGAGCTGTTCATGAGTAAGTAAGCTCTCAGCACCCTTACCTTTACTCCCCCATCTCAGTCAGAGGCATTTGTCCTGAAGAACATGATGGGAATTTGACCCCATCATGTGACTACTATCCTAGTCTGGAAATTTTAAGGGAAAAACAATCAAAACCAATTTGTTGATTTAAATGAAAAGTTTGCTCAGCAATAACTTAAAATACCAATTGAAAAGCCTCTACCTTCAGATCTTCTGACATTTTACACTGAGGTTCTAACTCTATTTATAGCCCTTAATCTTTCCCACAAGCCACTGCTTCATTAAAGGGACACCCCCCCCAACAACAACCCACACCGTATTACACTCAATAATTCTTAGTAACAGAGATTACACTGACCTGCAGAACTTTTCCCTTTTCTACACAAATACCTTTCTGAAGCATGCCTCTATGCTGAAAACCTCTTGTGTAAGTGAAGTCCAGGACTTGTTGCATCTTAAGCAAGTGAAATATATTTATCCTTATGACAATTAGGCAGTTGACTCTCCAACTGTAGCTTTCATCTCCAATCTGGAAAAGAAGCATGCTTGAAAGAACCTGTCAGGGGAAAAAAACAAAACCAAAAAAAAAATATTAGAAAAGGACAGAAATGGTGACTGGCCAGTGTTGCCAGAGGAGTCAGAAACATTGGAGATCAACAACTTAAAGGGAAGGGATATTTTTGTTCTCCTTACATTTTTACAGATCATTTCAGCTGAGCTGCATTTCACATGACAAAACAGGATTTATCCCTTATTGCTCTGTGTATTATGGCAAGGAGGACTTTCAGCAATCACACGGATAACACAAGGAACTTGCCACCTTTCTGTATGTCCTCTGGGTGCCAAGAGAGATGTCACAATTTCTGTCTCACTAGTATTTACTGTTTTCCCAGACACTCAGCAGGAACACCCACTTTTTCAGCAGCAGCTGGGTGGGATAAGGAACACTATTCTACTATGTCCTCCCTTTGATGGTAAATGAGAGATTTTGGGTGGTAAGGCCAGGGACATTTTCCTTCCAGTGCTGTTATTCCCCTGCTGCACATGGACCTGCCTTCCCCTCCTTTTGATCCTGCACTACTGTATCATATCATCCTTCAAAGTATCTCAGTCAACTCCTAAGCTCAGGAGGAAACAGCAGCCTTTCTGCCTGTGGAGCTTGTTTTTATATAGGTTTGATAATCACATGAATAGCCATAGTCTTACAACAGGTGATTTAATGGCATCGTTAATCCCATTTTAAACCTACAGAACGGAGACACGCAGTAATTGCTTGGATAGGAGGCTAGGCACCAAAACCAGATTTCCAGTTAAAATCTTGAATATTCATTCATTTTCTGATACTTCAGTTTTTTTCTTTTTTGCCATAAAGTATTTGCATAAAAGGTACAAAAAAGGTGTCAGAGCCAAAAACAAGTTGATGAAAGCAATTAAATGAAAGTACTTAAATAGATAATGGTGTTCTTACATGAGACTGTCTTTCCATACAATAAGGCAAGATGAGGTTCTTCCTGTGCTAGCAGAAAGCTGTAACTCTGCTGTAGTGGTTTGAGCCCAGCCGGTAACTCAGAACCACACAGCCGCTCGCTCACTCCCCCCCCACTTCTTCCTCCCCCCGCTCCCGGAGGGATGGGGAGGAGAATCGGAAGAATGTAACTCCCACGGGTTGAGATAAGAGCAGTCCCGCAACTAAGGTATAATACAAAACCACTACTGCTACCACCAATGATAATAATGATTAGTGAAATAACAAGGGGAGAGGATACAATTGCTCACCACCTGCCGACCGATACCCAGCCTGACCCGAGCAGTGATCTGGGCCTTCCGAGTAACTCCCCCCGGTTTATATACTGGGCATGATGTGCTGTGGTATGGAATACCCCTTTGGCTAGTTTGGGTCAGGTGTCCTGTCTCTGCTTCCTCCCGGCTTCCCCTCCTCCCTGGCAAAGCATGAGACTGAGAAAGACCTTGGTTGGAATAAACATTACTTAGCAACAACTAAAAACATCGGTGTTATCAGCGTTGTTCCCTGGCTGAAAGTTAAAAAACACAGCACTGCACCAGCTACTAAGAAGGAGAAAAATGACTGCTATAGCTGAACCCAGGACAGTATCCACCCCTTATTCCATACCATTCACGTCATGCTCAGATCCCACATCTCGCAGCACACCATCACCCCTGTCCCATATATACACATATATATACACCCACACCCACACACAGAGAAAGATATCATTCCCTAGTCCATGGACCAATCCCTGTAAAATTGCTGAACTCATCCAGTCCATGATGTCAGGCTCCATCTCTTGTAATAGTCTTTCAGGGCAGGAGGGACGGGATGTAGTGTTGGGTTGTTGCCTGCTGATGATACCGCCAAACTCATCTGGTCACTGCTGAGCTCGTCTGGTTTCCTCAAAATTCATTCTTTGTTGAGGTGATGATCGGAGGGAAGTCAGGGTCAATGGCTGGCGACCTGAAGATATCTAGCTGGTGGGCTATAAAAGTGTTATAGAGCAGGCAACAGCATACAATTGAGTTCATTGGCTGTTTTCCCCCAAAATCAAATCCCCTTGAGGTACACATCGGACTTCCCCATCTTCCCGCATTACCCACCAAGTATATCCAGGTCCCTGAGCAAAAGCAACCCCACGAGTGGGTTTGCCTTTACCTGAAGCAGGAATAACCCAGACTGTCTTCCCCAACAAATTCTTTATGTGCACCACAGGAACTTTATCCCCCTCTACAGTACGTAAAAGTTCTGATTGGGCTGGGCCAGCCCTGTTGGCAGATCCCCTAGTGTTGACCAACCAGGTGGCTTTTGGTAAATGTGTATCCCAGTGTTTGAAAGTCCCACCACCCATTGCTCTCAGGGTAGTTTTTAACAGCCCATTGTGCAGTTTGATTTTCCCAGAGGCTGGTGCATGGTAGGGGATGTGATATACCCTCTCAATGCCATGCTCTTTGGCCCAAATGTCTATGAGGTTGTTCCAGAAATGAGTCCCATTGTCTGACTCAATTCTCTCTGGGGTGCCGTGTCGCCACAAGACTTGTCTCTCAAGGCCCAGGATAGTGTTCCGGGCAGTGGCGTGGGACACAGCGTATGTTTCCAGCCAGCCGGTGGTTGCTTCCACCACGGTAAGCACATAGCGCTTGCCTTGGCGGGTTGGTGGGAGTGTGATAGAGTCAATCTGCCAGGCCTCCCCATACTTGTACTTCAGCCATTGTCCTCCATACCAGAGAGGCTTTAACTGCTTGGCTTGCTTAATTGCAGCACGTTTCACATTCGTGAATAACCTGGGCAATAGTGTCCATCATTAAGTCCACCCCTCGATCACGAGCCCATCTATATGTTGCATCTCTGCCTTGATGGCCTGAGGTGTCATGGGCCCACCGGGCTAAAAATAATTCACCCTTATGTTGCCAATCCAAGTCCATCTGAGCCACTTTAATCTTAGCAGCTTTATCCACTTGCTGGTTTTTCTGGTGTTCCTCAGTGGCACGACTCTTGGGTACATGAGCATCTACGTGGCGTACCTTCACCACCAGGTTCTGCACCCGAGCAGCGATATCTTGCCACAATGCAGCAGCCCAGATGGGTTTCCCTCTGCGTTGCCAGTTGCTCTGCTTCCATTGCGGCAACCACCCCCACAGGGCATTTGCCACCATCCATGAGTCAGTATAGAGATAAAGTACTGGCCACTTTTCTTGTTCAGCAATGTCCAAGGCCAGGTGGATGGCTTTCACCTCTGCAAACAGACTTGATTCACCCTCTCCCTCAGCAGTTTCTGCAACTTGTCACAGGGGACTCCACACAGCTGCCTTCCATCTCCAATGCTTTCCCACAGTATGGCAGGACCCATCACTAAAGAAGGCATATTGCTTTTCACTCTCTGACAGTTCATTAAATGGTGGGGCCTCTTCAGCACGCGTCACCTCCTCTTCTGGTGACATCCCAAAATCTTTGCCCTCTGGCCAGTCCATGATGACTTCTAGAATTCCTGGACGACTGGGATTTCCTATTCGAGCTCGTCGTGTAATTAGTGCGGCCCATTTACTCCATGTAGCATCCGTTGCATGATGTGTAGAGGAGACCCTGCCTTTAAACATCCAGCCCAGCACAGGCAACCGGAGTGCCAGGAGGAGCTGTGCTTCAGTTCCAATCACTTCTGAGGCAGCTCGAACCCCTTCATAGGCTGCCAGTATCTCTTTTTCAGTGGGAGTATAGCTGGCCTCGGATCCTTTATATCCCTGACTCCAAAAGCCAAGGGGTAGACCTCGAGTCTCCCCTGGAGCTTTCTGCCAGAGGCTCCAGGTAGGACCATTCTCCCCAGCTGTGGTATAGAGCACATTTTTCACATCTGGCCCGTCCCGGACTGGTCCAAGGGCTACTGCATGAACTATTTCTGGTTTAATTTGTTCAAAGGCTTGTTGTTGCTCAGGGCCCCATTTGAAATCATTCTTCTTCCGGGTCACGTGATAGAGAGGGCTTACAATCAGACTGTAATTTGGGATGTGCATTCTCCAGAACCCCACAACACCTAAGAAAGCTTGTGTTTCTTTCTTGTTAGTTGGTGGAGACATTGCTGTTATCTTGTTGATCACATCTGTGGGGATCTGGTGGCGTCCATCTTGCCATTTTATTCCCAAAAATTGAATCTCCTGTGCAGGTCCCTTGACCTTATTCCGTTTTATGGCAAAACCGGCCTTCAGCACGATTTGTTTTATCTTCCTCCCTTTCTCAAAAACTTCTTCTGCTGTATCACCCCACACGATGATGTCATCAATGTATTGCAGGTGTTCTGGAGCTTGCCCCTGTTCCAGTGCAGTCTGGATCAATCCATGGCAGATGGTAGGGCTGTGTTTCCACCCCTGGGGCAGTCAGTTCCAAGTGTACTGGACGCCTCTCCAATAGAAAGCAAACCGTGGCCTGCATTCTGCTGCCAAAGGGATTGAGAAAAATGCATTGGCAATGTCAATTGTGGTATACCACTTGGCTGCCTTTGACTCCAGTTCATATTGAAGTTCTAACATGTCCGGTATGGCAGCACTCAATGGTGGTGTGACTTCATTCAGGCCATGATAGTCTACTCTTAGTCTCCACTCTCCATTAGACTTTTGCACTGGCCATATGGGGCTATTAAAGGGTGAGCGGGTCCTCCTGATCACTCCTTGGCTCTCCAGTCAGCGGATCAGCTTATGGATGGGAATCAAGGAGTCTCGGTTGGTGCGATATTGCCGCCGGTGCACTGTTGTGGTCGCAATTGGCACTTGTTGTTCTTCGACCTTCAGCAACCCCACAACAGAAGGATCCTCTGAGAGACCGGGAAAGGTGGACAGCTGCTTAATTTCCTCTGTCTCCAAGGCAGCGATACCAAAAGCCCATCTATACCCTTTTGGGTCTTTGAAGTACCCTCTCCTGAGATAGTCTATGCCAAGGATGCATGGAGCCCCTGGACCAGTTACAATGGGGTGCTTTTGCCACTTCCTCCCAGTCAGGCTGATTTCAGCCTCCAGTACAGTCAACTCTTGGGATCCTCCTGTCACTCCTGAAATATAAATGGGTTCCACCCCTTGGTACCTTGATGATATCAGGGTACACTGTGCACCGGTATCTACTAGAGCCTTATACTTCTGTGGGACTGATGTGCCAGGCCATCTGATCCACACAGTCCAGTAAACCCGATTATCCCTCTCCTCCACCTGGCTGGAGGCAGGGCCCCTCTAATAGTGATCACAAAATTCTCCACTTCTGTCTTGTAGAAAGGGATTAGTATTCCTTATCACAGGAGCTGGAGTAAAATCAGCTCTTTCGCTCCATCTGGGAAACTGCTCGCCAGAGACTGGAGCAGCAGCTTTCCTGGGAGGGTCATCCTTGACCATTGTTCTCCTCTTCAGTTCACGCACCCGTTGCTCCAGAGCTGAAGTAGGTTTTCCATCCCACTTTCTCATGTCTTCTCCGTGATCCCGCAGGTAAAACCATAGGGTGGCACGTGGCGTGTAACTCCTATATTTTCTTTCTCGAGCAGTAGGGCGCCTTCTTTTAATAGCTGATACATGGGTTGGTACGCGTGGGGAGCTGGATAGATCGGATAAATCTTCTCTCAATTGTTTGAACTCCTGGGACAGTTTTTCCACAGCTGAAATGATGGAAGGGGTGAGATTGTCTTCGAACTCTCGGAGTTGACAAATCAGGCAATCCACTGTTGGTGATATTCCGTCATTCTGGGTCATTGATGCCAATGTGTGGGCATATGATGATGGCGCACTCCGTGTAAGTTTCCGCCACATGGGTCGTGTACATTCGACTTCATCTGGATGTACGGATGTGTTTCTGGCATCCGGCCTACGATAGATCATCTCTATAATGCCTGATTCCCTCAGGGACTGGATGCCTTTCTCTATCGTGGTCCAGTTGGCTGAGCGATTCGTAATATCGTCTTCGTAGGGAAACCTTTCCTTCACAGCTGCCAGGAGCCGCCTCCAAAGACTGAGGGCTCGCTTCTCTCTTGCAATTGCTTTGTCAATTCCTCCTTCCTTAGCAAGTGATCCCAGCTGCTTGGCTTCCCTACCTTCTAGTTCGTGACCGTCGGCCCCATTGTCCCAGCACCGGAGCAACCAGGTGACAATGTGCTCCCCTGGAAGACGGGTGAAATCTTTTCGCATATTCCGCAGTTCGGTTGAGGTCCGGGGTCGAGAAGAGACCTCTTCTTCTTCTTCCTCTTCCTCTGACCCACGTAGTAGTAACTCTTGTTCAGATGCTGTTGCATGTAGTAATGGCATTGGGTCTTCATCTTTCTTCACTTCGCGGGTTGCTCTTTGTGCCTCTTGTCTGCTTTTGCTTACAGGGGCAACAGACATTGTCACAAACTGGACATTTGGTTTAGCTGCAGTGTTTGTCACTGTGGTTGGAGTGACTGCAGTGTCTGCCACTAGGATTGGAGTGGTTGCAATGTCTATTGCTGGGGTTGGTGCAGCTGTTGTGCTTGGGAGTTGAGTAACACCAACAGCTGCATTGTCTGTTGCTGTCGGGGTTTGAATAGCTACTGTGCATGTCACTGGGGTTGGTGTAGCTGCGGTGCTTGGAGTAGCTATATTGTCTGTTGCTGTCGGGGTTTGAGTAGCTGCTGTGCTTGTCACTGGGGTTGGTGTAGCTGCGGTGCTTGGAGTAGCTATATTGTCTGTTGCTATCGGGGTTTGAGTAGCTACTGTGCTTGTCACTGGGGTTGGTGTGGCTGCGGTGCTTGGAGTAGCCACATTGTTGCTGTCGGGGTTTGAGTAGCTGTTGTGCTTGTCCCTGGGGTTGGTGTAACTGCTGTATTTGAAGTTGGAGTAGTTGCGTTGTCTGTTGTGGTCAGGGTTTGAGTAGCTGTTTTGCTTGTCACTGGGGTTGGTGTAGCTGTTGTACTTGGAGTAGCTGTGTTGTCTGTTCTGGTCAGGGTCTGAGTAGCTGCTGTGCTTGTAGTTGGCATAGCTGCGTTGTCTGTTGCTTTGCCATCAGATCCAGAGACATTTTTTTCCCTTTGAAGGTGCTGGATAGTGTTGAGCAGGGCTCTGTAGGCGTAGGCCAAGCCCCTGCACGTTGCCATGATTTGTCCCTCTCTGGTATAACCAGGACGACAGCACACCTCGTTTAAGTGTTTTACTAGTTTTTCCGGATGTTGCACTTGTTCAGTGGTGAAGTTCCAAAGCACTGGAGGGGCCCACTGGCCTAGGTACTTGCCCATACTATCCCACACACCCTGCCACTCATAACTGTCCAGCCTCAGGGAAAATCTCCTGGTGGTCCTCCTATATCGTCGTCTAACCCTAGACCAGATTTGAACCCGATACTGCTGAATTTTTGAGATTAAACGAAATACGATGTTCCTATGATTGGATGGCTGTGGGTAAAACACACTCCATATGTTTGCCAACATGCTGATCCCCAGCACAATCAGCAGACAGGTTTCAAGGGTACTCAAAGGCCATCTAAAACCTTCAGAACTCTCAATTGCTGTTGCAAATAGGCTGGTGGGGGAACGGGGGGTGAAAGAGAATGCTTCCTTCGTAAGTTTACCCCCCGAGGAGAAAAAAAAAGATATGCAATTGCTAAAATATTTCATTATATACCTCCCAATGTATAGAGGTGATGGCCACGCTGGAAGCACAAACCAGACCAGTTTCATGATCAATGAGTCTATTGTATTACAAGTCATTACCATGAAGTACAGTGAAACAAGAACCTTAGCCCAGGCCCCCCAGCCGATAAACACTAAAACAGCAAATAGTGGCTGTAAGTAAGGTACAACATGCTGAAACTCTGAGATCAAGTGCAACAAGTCTGAGAGCCAAATAATCACCATTGTGAAGAGTAGTAACAATGAATGCTTATCACAAATATGATTAAACACACTCTGGTCAGATCTGTCCTTATCTCAACCCTCCGTGCCCCACGTTGGGCACCAAAAAGAACTGTCGTGGTTTGAGCCCAGCCGGTAACTCAGAACCACACAGCCGCTCGCTCACTCCCCCCCCCCCTTCTTCCTCCCCCCGCTCCCGGAGGGATGGGGAGGAGAATGGGAAGAATGTAACTCCCACGGGTTGAGATAAGAGCAGTCCCGCAACTAAGGTATAATACAAAACCACTACTGCTACCACCAATGATAATAACGATTAGTGAAATAACAAGGGGAGAGGATATAATTGCTCACCACCCGCCGACCGATACCCAGCCCGACCCGAGCAGTGATCTGGGCCTTCTTGGTAACTCCCCCCGGTTTATATACTGGGCATGATGTGCTGTGGTATGGAATACCCCTTTGGCTAGTTTGGGTCAGGTGTCCTGTCTCTGCTTCCTCTCAGCTTCCCCTCCTCCCTGGCAAAGCATGAGACTGAGAAAGTCCTTGGTTGGAGTAAACATTACTTAGCAACAACTAAAAACATTGGTGTTATCAGCGTTGTTCCCAGGCTGAAAGTTAAAAAACACAGCACTGCACCAGCTACTAAGAAGGAGAAAAATGACTGCTATAGCTGAACCCAGGACACCCACAATATAAAAGTTTCCGTTTTCCTTAAGTGACATTCAAGGATTGCTGTTTGTCAGTGACAAACAGAAAGTACTTAGTATAATTATTATAGTTGATGAAAGCAATTAAATGAAAGTACTTAAATAGATAATGGTGTTCTTCCATATGACTGTCTTTCCATACAATAAGGCAAGATGAGGTTCTTCCTGTGCTAGCAGAAAGCTGTAACTCTGCAAATAATAGAGTAATTACTCTTGTAAGTAATAGAGAAGCCAACAAGGAGAGGTGCCATGCTTGACCTCATGCTCACCAACAGGGAAGGGCTGGTGGGGAATGTTATGCTCCAGGGCAGCCTCAGCAGTAGTGATCATGAGATGGTCGAGTTCGAGATCCTCAGGCCAGTGAGAAGTGCATACAGGAAGCTCACTGCCCTGGACTTCAAGAGAATAGACTTTGGCCTCTTCAGGAACCTGCTTAGTAAGGTTCCATGGGATACAGTCCTAAAGGGCAGGGGGGCCCAAGACTGCTGGTTGATATTCAAGCATCACCTGCTCCGTGCTCAGGAGTGTTGTGTCCCGACTAGAAGGAAATGCGGCAGGAGGGCCAGGAGACCTCTGTGGAGGGATAAGGAGCTGCTAAGAAAACTTAGAGGGAAAAAATAAGCTCATAAAAGGTGGAAGCGAGGACAGGTGGCCTGGGAAGAATACAGGGATGTTGTCTGGGAAGCTAGGGACCAGATGAGGAAAGCAAAGGCCCAGTTAGAATTAAATCTGGCAAGGGATGTGAAAGATAACAGGAAGGGCTTCTATAGGTATGTAGCAAACAAAAGACAGACTAGGGACAACATGGGCCCTCTCTGGAAGCTATCAGGAGAATTGGCTAGTTTGGGTCAGGTGTCCTGTCTCTGCTTCCTCCCGGCTTTTTGTGCCCCTCCTCACTGGCAAAGCATGAGACTGAAAAGCCCTTGATCAGAGTAAGTATTACTTAGCAACAACTAAAAACATCAGAGTGTTATCAGCACTATTCTAGGCTAAAGTTGAAAACGCAGCACAGCACCAGCTACTAAGAAGGGGAAAAAGGCCAGGTTGGACAGTGTCTTGGGTCACATGGTCTAGTGTGAGGCATCCCTGCCCATGGCAGGGGGTTTGGAACTAGATGATCTTAAGGTCCTTTCCAACCCTAACCGTTCTATGATTCTATGAAGTGCTAGTATTGATCGGATAAGACGGAATATGTTACTGAGGCAAGTGGTCAGGCTAAAGCAGTGATGGCAGCACATGGGATATTATGGATAGTCGAAGTAGCTGAGGATATCTATCTTTTTATGTATATCTGTTTCCTAAGATGTCTTTCATCATTGAACTTAGCTACCAAGGAACAATGGCACCACTTAATCATCAGTAGATAAATACTGTTTATGCCATTAATTGGGGACTGGGTCAGATTTTCCTTGTTTCTATCTTTGTTGCTCTTTTTTTTCCCTCCACAGTTGTGAGACAGCATTTTGCCACAGCCTGTGTGTGTTGTTCTAGGTCTTGTGTCATTGGCAACAGCATAGCTCTGTGTGTCTGCCAGAGCTTACTCAATTGAGCTCCTTTCCAGTAAAACAAAATAGCCAACTGATACGTAGCAAATAAAAGACTTCTTGGAGTACTGCGTACAGTTCTGGTGTCCTCAACATAAAAAGGACATGGAGCTGTTGGAGCGAGTCCAGAGGAGGGCCACGAGGATGATAAGAGGGCTGGAGCACCTCCCGTATGAAGACAGGCTGAGAGAGTTGGGGCTGTTCAGCCTGGAGAAGAGAAGGCTGCATGGAGACCTCATAGCAGCCTTCCAGTATCTGAAGGGGGCCTACAAGGATGCTGGGGAGGGACTCTTCCTTAGGGACTGTAGTGGTAGGACAAGGGGTAATGGGTTCAAACTTAAACAGGGGAAGTTTAGATTAGATATAAGGAAGAAGTTCTTTACAGTGAGGGTGGTGAAGCACTGGAATGGGTTGCCCAGGGAGGTTGTGGATGCTCCATCCCTGGCGGTGTTCAAGGCCAGGTTGGACAGAGCCTTGGACCACGTGGTTTAGTGCAAGGTGTCCCTGCCCATGGCAGGGGGGTTGGAACTAGATGATCTTAAGGTCCTTTCCAACCCTTACGATTCTATGATTCTATGATTCTATAACTGATGAGAGTTGTTATAATATTTCAAACCCAGCACCTTTTCATAATATCTGAAATACGATTTGGAAGCAGTAGCAGTGTGACTCGTCTGTGCATCTGCTCCTTCACCTGCAGCCAGTAGTGGCTGAAGAGCAGAGGGAGTTTCCCAAGCAATATCTGCTATAAGCCCACAACTTCCATGGCTGCATTTTCTCTGTAGTTAGTATTCAGCGGAGAGACTGCAACAGTGCAGAGCTGTGTGTTTGCTGATATTTTTCTTGTTCAAACACTTTACTGAAGCATGTAATGCTGCCTTGAAATTGGCCTCTAAAAAACATTTTGAGAAGAAAAAATGCAGGCACTTGGCTGGGTGTTTTTGCTCTGTGCTATGGCTCACTCGAGGCAAAAAAGCACCTCATCTCCCCCTTCCAAAACCTCCTCTCAGCTCAATTCTCATCAGTCTGTCTCTGATCATGAGATTCCTCCCCAACACAACAGTTTCTTTTTTTCTTTTTTTTTTTTTTCTTGTTTTCTTTGCTATTTTTACATTACTGTTTAGGAGCTCTGGTTTATAGATTTTCCCTTTTTGCTCTAGGCTTTTATATGGGTTTAAACTTTTAAATGGTTTTAAACGGTTTTAAACTCTCAGGAGAATTAATTTGTCATTACAGAGTCTTACATTAAAGACAGTCTTCTGAGGTAACATTGGAAGTAGTCATGGTGCCCTCCTGTTTTTATCTGAAGTATTACAAAAGGAGACTTAGTCTAAATTAGGCAATGGAGTTTTTGCCTTGACATTTGGGAGGTTGAATTTTGCCTGTAACTGTCAACCTCTCAGAAGAGGAGATGGCGTTTGGAGTAATCCAAAACTCCTGCAGAGTTACATTACTGTGGCAGCCAGACTGGAGTAAATCTAGGCTGAAGATCTATTGGTTCAATTACTGCTTGGGGTCAGGACATGCCAGCAATTATTAGACATGCAAATGAAAACCTCTGACCGTTGATGAAAGAAAGATGGATGGATTTCTTAAACACTCATAAGCAGTGCTAAGACTAACTATAGACTGATGTATAGTCATTTGCTTGTGGATTTCTGTTCTTAAATTTTTCCTGTATGCAGGTAAAAATAAATTATTTTTGGTTTTGTGTGTCATACTTTAAAAATAAACTTAAATAGTCATTTGGAGGTTTGTTTTGAACTGCTTCATTAATGCCCCTTGATTTTTAGAAAAAGGTTGAGAAAGAAATTCAGAAGATGCTAATTCTCATTCTGTTCTCACCATAGTGTAAATCTGCAACACTGCTCTATATTCAGTGAAGACACACTGGTAACATATTTGGGAGGAGCATCAGTTCCTTTGCTTTATGGAGGTAGGGTGTGCAAAGAATGCCACAAAACTAACTCAGGTTTGTGAATGTGCTGCAGAGTGAATGAGTGCTGGTACATGATAACATGACCTTATCATAACATGAACTCTGTGGTGCTTCAAGAGATTTTTTTTTTTATATATATAAAAAATTAAGATATTATTCTATCACACCTGGTTTTGCTGTTCCCTAAATACATTATTTGTAGTCTTATTTCCCAGTGTGATTAAAGTTGGAAGAATTTGACCCCTACTTTTGTCATGTAGAAAGTCTGATACAGCTATAAAAACTTGTTGAATTTCTCTTGCGGATTATATCATTTGGGAGAGAAGTTTTTAATACATGTAAGACAAAATGATTATGAGAGTGAGAATAATGCGAGCTATTCAACGCCACCTGCTGCTGCAAGGGAAAATATATTCCCAGATGCACCTTGACTGAGCAGAAACAGTTGAAGAACCATAGAAAAACTTGTTCTGCTTGATAGTAAGTTTGTTTTGAAGGAATATATCACAGTGCATGAGGGAATATACTTTCCCAAAACTGATGCTAACTTTTTCCAAGCAGTCAGTGAAAGCCAACAGAATTTCTAAAGGATATACAGCATCCCTCCCCTGCACGGTAGCTTCTAAACAGTTTTAACTCTTGTCACTCTAAATAGAACATTTTTCAAAACTACTACAGGATTTCTCAAGGCTCCTCCTATTCACTGCCTAAACATAAATCTCTTGGCCACTGCTCTTGCTGTTATTATTATTTTAATAAGAGTTTACATGGTGGGGGATTAACAACTAGGCAGTAAATTGATGGTTACTTTGGTATTCTCGAAGCAGAGATCAGAAATCAGTTCATATAATGCAGTTGTTTATAAGAGAAAAAATATTAGGAAATATATTTTAGCTATTTAGAATATATACTATTTTGAGACAAAAACATTGTTCATATATGCAGGTATAGAGCTTCCAGAAGCAACAGAATAAAATCTGTTTCCTCAAACCTGCAGATAAGAGGTTGCAGTTCGTCACTTGTACCTTTTAAGTTCATGAAAGCCAGTGATGTTGTGGGGTAAGAGTGGTGTGTGTGGTGTTTGAACTGCGATTATTTGATTCTAGCCTGACACCAGTATAATTTGGAAACTCCTTAAAGCAATGAAACTGTACATGGAGAATCATATAAATGAGATCAAAGAATCAGATTTTAAATCCTTTCCTTTGCAATTCTGACAATCATTTTAGGTTTGTGAGGAGGCTACGAGAAACAACCTAATATATATAATTAATTCATAACTTCCATGTGGAAACACTAATAATAACGGAGTATAATTTTTTAAGCCTTTTAAAGATGTTTCATTTAAAATATCAGTTATAACTGTTTTATTTCATATTAATTTTAATATTATTAGTTCTGCTCTAGATCAATCATGAAAGTATCAAAGTCAAAATTCAACCATCTTCCCATTAAGCAATGTACTCCAAAGTGGACAAAATTTGAGAAAAACATCTGAAACACAGAAGAAAACCAAGAAAACTACAAGCAGTAATGAATATGATCTCTGTTATATTGTGAAAACCAAAAAAATAATCCTGTATGTGCATGACAGAATTTTTTAAAAAGCAACAAAGCAACAATCCATGTCGGAGAAGTGAAGAACTGAATAAACTGTATTTCTGCTTGACTTCTAGATAAAAATCAAGTGTAAATTCTGCTTAATGTTGTTCAAACCTTCAGTGTTCTCACAAGCATGATCACTTGGTATTGACTTTGGGTGTCTTTCCGTAGGTTGGCAGCTTTTAGGAAAGAATAATGCTAATTTCACAGAAATATTGCTTTAAAACTTTCAAGAAAGATGCTGTAGGAGTTTAGCAGCATATTGGTATATTCCTTAATAGTCTTTTTTTCTATAACCCCAGCTCCCTATTGTGCCACTTACTGAATAAATATGAATATATAACTGCTATTTTGGAACTTAAAAGTTCAGTGCAAGTGTCCTGGGTTCAGCTATAGCAGACATTTTTCTCCTTCTTGGTAGCTGGTGCAGTGCTGTGGTTTTGACTTTCAGCCTGGGAACAACGCTGATAAAAACAATGTTTTTAGTTGTTGCTAAGTAATGTTTACTCCGACCAAGGACTTTCTCAGTCTCATGGTCTGCCAGGGAGGAGGGGAAGCTGAGAGGAAGCAGAGACAGGACACCTGACCCAAACTGGCCAAAGAGGTATTCCATACCACAGCATATCATGCCCAGTATATAAACTGGGGGAAGATACCTGGAAGGCCCAGATCACTGCTCGGGTCGGGCTGGGTATCGGTCAGCGGGTGGTGAGCAATTGTATCCTCTCCCCTTGTTATTTCACTAATCATTATTATTATTGGTGGTAGCAGTAGTGGTTTTGTATTATACCTTAGTTACGGGACTGTTCTTATCTCAACCCATGGGAGTTAGTTACATTCTTCCGATTCTCCTCCCCATCCCTCTGGGAGCGGGGGGAGGAAGAAGGGGGGGAGTGAGCGAGCGGCTGTGTGGTTCTGAGTTACCGGCTGGGCTCAAACCACGACAGTTCTTTGTGGCGCCCAACGTGGGGCATGAAGGGTTGAGATAACGACAGATCTGACCGGAGTGTGTCTAATCGTATTTGTGATAAGCATTCATTGTTACTACTCGTCACAATGGTGATTATTTGGCTCTCAGACTTGTTGCACTTGATCTCAGAGTTTCAGCATGTTGTACCTTACTTACAGCCACTATTTCCTGTTTCAGTGTTTATGGGCTGGGGGCCTGGGCTAAGGTTACTGTTTCAGTGTACTTCATGGTAATGACTTGTAATACAATAGACTCATTGATCATGAAACTGGTCTGGCTTGCGTTCCCAGAGTGGTCATCACCTCTATACATTGGGAGGTATATAATGAAATTTTTTAGGAATTGCATATCTTTTTTTTCTCATTGGGGGGTCAACCTACGAAGGAGTCATTCCCTTACACCCCCCGCTCCCCCACCAGGCTATTTACAACAACATTTGAGAGTTCAGAAGGTTTTGGATGGCCTTTGAATACCCTTGAGACCTGCCTGCTGATTGTGCTGGGGATCAGCATGTTGGCAAACATACGGAGTGTGGTTTACCCACAGCCATCCCGCCCTGGGAACACCCTATTTCGCCTGATCTCGAAAGTTAAGCAGTGTCAGGTTCAAATCTGGTCTAGGGTTAGACGAAAATATAGGAGGACCACCAAGAGATTTTCCCTGAGGCTGGACAGTCATGAGTGGCAGGGTTTGTGGGATAGTATGGGCAAGTACCTAGGCCAGTGGGCCCCTCCAGTGCTTTGGAACTTCACACCTGAACAAGTGCAAAATCCAGAAAAAGTAGTAAAACACTTAAATGAGGTATGCTGTCGTTCTGGTTATGCAGAGAGGAACAAACCACGGCAACATGCTGGGGCTTGGCCTAAGCCTTCAGAGCCCTGCTCAACACTATCTGGCACCTTCAAAGGGAAAAAAAAGTCTCTGAATCTGATGGTAAAGCAACAGACAATGCAGCTACTCCAACCCCAAGCACCGCAGCTACACAAACCCCAGCAACATGCACTGCAGCCACTCCAACCCTAGTGGCAGACACTGCAGACACTCCAACCACAGTGATAGACACTGCAGCTAAACCAAAGGACCAATCCATGCCAATACCAGTTGTCCCATTAAGCAAGGGGAAAAAGCAAAAGTAGGCACAAAGAGCAACCCCTGCAGTGAAGAAAGATGAAGACCCAATGCACTTACTAGAGGGGACAGCATCTGAACAAGAGTTATTACTACGTGAATCAGAGGAAGATGAAGAAGAAGAAGAGGTGACTTCTTGACCCCAGACCTCGACCGAGCTGCGGAATATGTGAAAAAATTTCACCCGTCTTCCAGGGGAGCACATCGTCACCTGGTTGCTCTGATGCTGGGACAATGGGCCGACGGTTACGAACTAGAAGGTAGGAAGTGAAGCAGCTGGGATCACTTGCTATGGAAGGAGGAATTGACAAAGCGATTGCAAAAGGGAAGCAAGCCCTCAGTCTTTGGAGGCGGCTCCTGGCAGCTGTGAAGGAAAGGTTTCCCTACAAAGATGATATTACGAGTCGCTCAGCCAACTGGACCATGATAGAGAAAGGCATCCAGTCCCTGAGGGAATCAGCCATTCTAGAGATGATCTATTGCAGGCCGGATGCCAGGAACACATCCGTAGATCCAGATGAAGTCGAATGTACACGACCCATGTGGCGGAGACTTACACAGAGTGCGCCATCATCATATGCCCACACATTGGCATCAATGACCTGGAATGACACAGCACCACCAACAGTGGATGAACTGATTTGTCAACTCCGAGAGTTTGAAGACAATCTCTCCCCTTCCATCATTTCAGCTGTGGAAAAACTGTCCCAGGAGTTCAAACAGTTGAGAGACGATTTATCCGATCTATCCAGCTCCCCACGCGTACCAACCCATGTCTCAACTATTAACAGAAGGCGCCCTACTGCTCAAGAAAGAAAATACAGGAGGTACACGCCAAAGGGCACCCTATGGTTTTACCTGCGGGATCATGGAGAAGACATGAGAACGAGGGATGGAAAACCCACCTCAGTTCTGGAGCAACGGGTGCATGAACTGAAGAGGAGAACAGTGGTCAAGGATGATCCTCCCATGAAAGCTACTGCTCCAGTCTCTGGTGAGCAGTTTCCCAGATGGAGTGAAAGAGCTGATTTTACTCCAGCTCCTGTGACAAGGGATACTAATCCCTTTCTACAAGACAGAAGTGGAGAATTTTATGATCACTATTAGAAGGGCCCTGCCTCCAAGCCAGGTGGAGGAGAGGGATAATGAGCTTTACTGGACTGTGTGGATCAGCCTGGAACATGAGTCCCACAGGAATATAAGGCCCTAGTAGATAGAGGTGCACCATGTAGCCTGATGCCATCAAGGTATCAAGGGGTGGAACCCATTTATATTTCTGGAGTGACAGGAGGATCCCAAGAGTTGACTCTACTGGAGCCTGAAATGAGCCTGACTGCAAAGAAGTGGCAAAAGCACCCCATTGTAACTGGTCCAGGGGCTCCATGCATCCTTGGCATAGACTATCACAGGAGAGGGTACTTCAAAGGCCCAAAAGGGTATAGATGGGCTTTTGGTATCGCTGCCTTGGAGAGAGAGGAAATTAAGCAGCTGTCCACCTTGCCCGGTCTCTCAGAGGATCCTTCTGTTGTGGGGTTGCTGAAAGTCGAAGAACAACAAGTGCCAATTGCGACCACAACAGTGCACCAGCGGCAATATCGCACCAACCGAGACTCCTTGATTCCCATCCATAAGCTGATCCGCAGACTGGAGAGCCAAGGAGTGATCAGGAGGACCCGCTCACCCTTTAATAGCCCCATATGGCCAGTGCAAAAGTATAACGGAGAGTGGAGACTAACTGTAGACTATCGTGGCCTGAACGAAGTCACACCACCATTGAGTGCTGCTGTACCAGACATGCTAGAACTTCAGTATGAACTGGAGTCAAAGGCAGACAAGTGGAATGCCACAATTGATATTGACAGTGCATTTTTCTCAATTCCTTTGGCAGCAGAATGCAGGCCACAGCTTGCTTTCACTTGGAGGGGCATCCAGTACACTTGGAACCGACTGCCCCAGGGGTGGAAACACAGCCCTACCATCTGCCATGGATTGATCCAGACTGCACTGGAACAGGGGCAAGCTCCATAACACTTGCAGTACACTGATGACATTATCATGTGGAGGGATACAGCAGAAGTAGTTTTTGAGAAAGGGAGGAAGATAATCCAAATCCTGCTGAAGGCCGGTTTTGCCATAAAACAGAGTAAGAACAAGGGGCCGGCACAGGAGATTCAATTTTTGGGAATAAAATGGCAAGATGGACGTCGCCAGATCCCCACAGATGTGATCAACAAGATAACAGCAATGTCTCCACCAACTAACAAGAAAGAAACACAAGCTTTCTTAGGTATTGTGGGGTTCTGGAGAATGCACATCCCAAATTACAGTCTGATTGTAAGCCCTCTCTACCACGTGACCCGGAAGAAGAATGATTTCAAATGGGGCCCTGAGCAACAACAAGCCTTTGAACAAATTAAACGAGAAATAGTTCATGCAGTAGCCCTTGGACCAGTCCAGACTGGGCCAGATGTGAAAAATGTGCTCTATACCACAGCCGGGGAGATTGGTCCTACCTGGAGCCTCTGGCAGAAAGCTCCAGGGGAGACTCGAGGTCGACCCCTCGGCTTTTGGAGGTGGGGATACAGAGGTTCTGAGGCCAGCTACAGTCCCACTGAAAAAGAGATATTAGCAGCCTATGAAGGGGTTCAAGCTGCTTCAGAAGTGACTGGCACTGAAGCACAGCTCCTCCTGGCACCCCGGTTGCCTGTGCTGGGCTGGATGTTCAAAGGCAGGGTCTCCTCTACACATCATGCAACGGATGCTACATGGAGTAAGTGGGCCGCACTAATTGCACAACAAGCTCGAATAGGAAATCCCAGTCGTCCAGGAATTCTAGAAGTCATCATGGACTGGCCAGAGGGCAAAGATTTTGGGATGTCACCAGAAGAGGAGGTGACACGTGCTGAAGAGGCCCCACCATATAATGAACTGTCAGAGAGTGAAAAGCAATATGCCTTGTTTACTGATGGGTCCTGCTGTATTGTGGGAAAGCATCAGAGATGGAAGGCAGCTGTGTGGAGTCCCCAGCAATAAACTGCTGTAAGTGTTGAAGGAGAGGGTGAATTGAGTCTGTTTGCAGAGGTGAAAGCTATCCAGCTTGCCGTGGACATTGCTGAACAAGGAAAATGGCCAGTACTTTATCTCTATACTGACTCATGGATGGTGGCAAATGCCCTGTGGGGGTGGTTGCAGCAATGGAAGCAGAGCAACTGGCAACGCAGAGGTAAACCCTTCTGGGCTGCTGCACTGTGGCAAGATATTGATGCCCGGGTGCAGAACCTGGTGGTGAAGGTACACCACGTAGATGCTCATGTACACAAGAGTCAGGCCACTGAGGAACACCAGAACAATCAGCAAGTGGATAAAGCTGCTAAGGTTGAAGTGGCTCAGATGGACTTGGATTGGCAACATAAGGGTGAATTATTTTTAGCCCAGTGGGCCCATGACACCTCAGGCCATCAAGGCAGAGACGCAACATATAGATGGGCTTGTGATCGAGGGGTGGACTTAACAGTGGACACTGTTGCCCAGGTTATTCATGAATGTGAAACATGCTGCAATTAAGCAAGCCAAGCGGTTAAAGCCTCTCTGGTATGGAGGACAATGGCTGAAGTACAAATATGGGGAGTCCTGGCAGATTGACTATATCACACTCCCACTGATCCCCCAAGGCAAGCGCTATGTGCTGACCATGGTGGAAGCAACCACCAGATGGCTCGAAACATATGCTGTTCCCCGCGTTGCTGCCCGGAACACTATCCTGGGCCTTGAAAAACAAGTCTGGTGGTGACACGGCACCCCAGAGAGAATTGAGTCAGACAATGGGACTCATTTCCGGAACAACCTTATAGACACTTGGGCCAAAGAGCATGGCATTGAGTGGGTATATCACATCCCCTACCATGCACCAGCCTCCGGGAAAATCAAACGGTACAATGGGCTGTTAAAAACTACCCTGAGAGCAATGGGTGGTGGGACTTTCAAACACTGGGATACACATTTACCAAAAGCCACCTGGTTGGTCAACACTAGGGGATCTGCCAACAGGGCTGGCCCAGCCCAATCAGAATTTTACGTACTTTGGAGGGGGATAAAGTTCCTGTTGTGCACATAAAGAATTTGTTGGGGAAGACAGTCTGGGTTATTCCTGCTTCAGGTAAAGGCAAACCCACTTGTGAGGTTGCTTTTTCTCAGGGACCTGGATATACTTGGTGGGTAATGCGGGAAGATGGGGAAGTCCGATGTGTACCTCAAGGGGATTTGATTTTGGGGGAAAACAGCCAATGAACTCAATTGTACACTGTTGCCTGCTCTATAACATTTTTATAGTCTACGAGCTGGTTATCTTCAGGTCGCCAGCAACTGACCCTGACTTCCCTCCAATCATCACCTCAACAAAGAATGATTTTTGATGAAACCAGACGAGCTCAGCAGTGGCCAGACGAGTTCGGCGGTGTCATCAGCAGGCAACAACCCAACACTACACACAGTCCCTCCTGCCCTGAAAGACTGTTTCAAGAGATTGAGCCTGACATCATGGACTGGATGATTTCAGCAACTTTATAGGGATTGGTCCATGGACTAGGGAATGATATCTCTCTCTTTGTGTGTGGGTGTATATATATATATGAAGCAAAAGCGATGCTATATTGAAAAAAATGTGGGATCTGAGCATGATGTGAGAGGTATGGAATAAGGGGTGGATACTGTCCTGGGTTCAGTATAGCAGTCATTTTTCTCCTCCTTAGTAGCTGGTGCAGTGCTGTGTTTTTGACTTTCAGCCTGGGAACAACGCTGATAACACCGATGTTTTTAGTTGTTGCTAAGTAATTTTTACTCCATCCAAGTACTTTCTCAGTCTCATGCTCTGCCAGGGAGGAGGGGTGGCCTGGAGGAAACAGAGACAGGACACCTGACTCAAACTGGCCAAAGGGGTATTCTATACTACAGCAGGTCATGCCCAGTATATAAACTGGGGTGGAGTTTCCTGGAAGGCCCAGATCGCTGTTCGGGTCAGGCTGGGTATCGGTCAGCTGGTGGTGAGCAATTGTATCCTCTCCCCTTGTTATTTCCCTTATCATTATTATTATTGGTGGTAGCAGTAATGGTTTTGTATTATACCTTAGTTACTGGACTGTTCTTATCTCAACCCATGGGAGTTACATTCTTCCGATTCTACTCCCCATCCCTCCAGGAGTGGGAGGAGGAAGAAGTGGGGGAGTGAGCAAGCGCTGCGTGTTTCTGAGTTACTGGCTGGGCTTAAACCATGACGGCAAGAAAATAAAAGCATATTTTAGAGTAGTTGTAACATTCTGGGGGAAAAAAGAGCTATCCAAACTTTTTGGACTTGCATGAAAATGTGGCTTATTGATCAGCTGGTAAATATTTTTAAATTTTATCTTTTTATTTCCATAAAATGGTACATTGGTCCCATTCTCCCAGCTTTTGTCTTATTCTAATATAGAGATCTTTTTTAGATCAGGTTCACTAAAGGGAACTTTTTATACCTGACTCAAAGTACATTTTATAACCTGGCCCCCTCTCCTCAGTTTGCTTATAGCCAATGTCAAAGTAATTATAATATATTGAACACACTGCCTCTTCTTTTTTGCTTGTTTTTTTACTGACTTCCCAGAAAGTTTGTAGTAAAAACAATTTTTACATCTTTAAAGAATTGAAGCAAATTCATATTTCTAGAACTTTAGCCAGAAGTAACTGTATTTTTAGCAGTTGAATTTTCATTAAAATTTACATAAGACCTCTGCCTTCACTGATTTATTGTTGCATTAGGTAAAACTGCACACAGTGTGTAAAATACTGTGTTACTCTACTTGTAGTCTGATCTAACATCTTATCAGTGATTGCAAGTACATTTTATAACCCCAGCCGCTGAATCGAAAATGATGTGATACAAGCATCAATCTTCAGGATAAAATCAGAGCACTTTCTACCACAGTTTGACCTTAGTGATGCCTTTGGATAGTCTTGTCTAAGTCCTTGCAACAATTACCAAGGCACGGTTCAAAAATGCAGCTTTAACGGTGCAGACTGGAATTACTAGCAGCATCAAAGACTTAAACACTAACCCTGGAGATTTCTAAGCACAGGAAAAAAATTGAGGAAACTCTCATGCCACTGCAGGAATGAAATGGAACAGGGCTGCAGACGCCAGCCATAGATTTTATTTGTGCTCTTTATTGTCTGCATCCCTGAACTCTGCAGTGTCATTAGCAAATACAAAAAGCTATAAATAAAAAAAAAACAGCTACAGATAACTAGACCTGAAGATACAGTTGACTTGAGCTATAGCTGCCAAATCTTATTTATAGCATGAGGAGACACAGTTAATTACAGGTCACAAATATGTTAATTTCTGTCCTAAATACAAGTCATAGTCTAAGAATGAAAAACCTTATTTTTGAACTGAAATGATTTCTTCTAATAGAACTCTGTTAATTTGAAATCCCATCTCATGTTTGTAGGCTACAGAACAAGCAAAGACAGGATAAATGTGCTTTATCAATCTATTTCATGGTCCTAAATATAATAATATTCAAATTTAAATAATAAAACCAATCAATTTTTTGTAAGGCAAAGTACTGAAGGTAAAAAAGAATTAGAGAAGATGATCATAAAAGACTATTATTTTGATCAATGGCAGTTGTATCTGCTTATAATAAACATTAAATATTTTTCTAATTAGTACAACAAATTTTTAAAATGTTCAGTCCTGGTGACCCAGAAAGTGAATAAAGAATACACCTATGAACAAACATAACCACTCCCCCCAAGGAGAGAATCCCCAATCATTTCAACTATTCTAAAGTACACTGGATAAATATTATATGAAGGATGGAATTAATTATATTGTATATAATCAGACACTGGTCACTCAACAAGTTGCAATTTATTTTCCCCTAATTTGCATTTAACTTCAAAGGTATTTCAGGAAATGTAAAATAACATGATCTGAGCAGTTACAAAGATGATATGCATTTAACTTCAAAACTATGTTTCAAGCTCTTAAAAATAAATTACGTACAATTTCAGGAAATAGCATATCACTCTCATGCAACCTGTAATTGTTGCCACAAAAATGGTAAACTCATTTTTGGAGGGGAAATATCACAATTTAGGGCAATTAATTTGGCAGGTCTGATAGAGATACAAGAAAACAGTAGGGTAATTTGCATCAATATGCTAATCTAAATTCATATATAGAGTCTACTCAGTTAAAAAGGTCATACAGCTGTAACTTTATATGGAGAATTAGCAGACTGGTTTGAATATCCAACTCCTACTGTAGATAGATCAGTCTCTTCAGTAGGCTGCAGCCTTCTATAACTTGTGTTCATCAACAACTTTTTTTTTTTGGGGGGGGGGGTGGGGGAACATCTTGTGAGTTTGAGTCCTTAGTATAGGTTTACAATCCCTATGTATATGAACATATCTAAAAATCCAGCATTTAGGTCAGTAGTGAGCTTTCTAAATCCATAACAAACATCTGGTTTGTATCACTTAATGTCAGATTTAATTGTCCATGGTGAAAGGAAACCCTAATCGGAATTCAAGGGAAGTACTCCAAGACATGTATCTTTCCAACCTGAACTATCTTATGATCCTGTGAAAGCATATAAGGGGGGAAAAAAAAAAGAGCAAGTTTTCATCTCATTTGAAATGCCAAAACAAATTAAATAATTTAAAATTCTCATTCTTAACTATTGTATAGCTTTTGTACAAGAGCTGTATAACAGTGAGGTGCAATAAGGCACACTGAGGGAAAAGCTCAGTTCACAATACCTCATTCCTTTCATAATCTGGCCCTGGAGGATGATATTTGAGACAGTATTAAATCATACACTGCTTTTATAAAATGATTTTACAACCTATCAAAAGATCTGTTGTCTATTCTCTGTTCCATGCCTTTCCCACTTATTCCTAATACCTGTTTATTCTATGTAGTTGCCCACCACAGTCAGTTGGGAACATTGGTGGGGGCTAAGAGAGAAATAGATTAAGCATACAGACTTGCTGTGCATGGACTTGCACTGCTTCTTCTAAGAAACCCAACCAGCTTTAGTAGTTTACACACTAATACCAAGCTGAGCTAGATACCTTACTGAAAAAGACCTAAAGCAACGATCAAGACAAACAGTCGAAAATCTACCTGCAGTTACCAAGTCCTTCTGGCTAACTTACATCAGGACAAACGACAACAGAGTCACAGCCTGTAATTCTTCAAAAGCTGATATCTTTTCTTCCCTGGGACTGCTTCCTTCTGGAAACCATTCATGGCTACATGGTTTAGGTCCAAGTTGTGTATAAGCATCTCTATATGTCTTCACTGGATACAAGGAGGAAAGCCTAGGCACATTAAAGTCAACAGATGCTTTCCAATTGTTTTCAAAGATGCTCTAATGTCACCCAGAGGGAACAGTTCTGTTCATGCTCCTCAGGTCTGCATTTGATCTGTGTAACAAATCCTTTGCAACTGAGATCTCTCTTAATTTGTTCTTGTGTGGCCCTATCTAAACA
This sequence comes from Strigops habroptila, assembly GCF_004027225.2. NCBI lineage: Eukaryota > Metazoa > Chordata > Aves > Psittaciformes > Psittacidae > Strigops > Strigops habroptila. The sequence continues at coordinate 32,723,174 of NC_044301.2, read as the reverse complement.
ATGATAATGCAATTTGGGCTGAATATTGTTTGTTAGAAAGTCTTTATCTGTCATATGAAAAATGTTAAACTTTATTTTCATAGATGATACATGTTTTAATCTAAAAATGACTAGAGATATTTAAGAACATTTCTGTATTCCTACACAAAATGCTTTAGAGTCTTTGAATAAAAGGCTTCATAAAAATGCAAAAGTACTTTACAAAAATTACAGTGACAACAGATTTTGTTGACAGCAGCCTTGCAAACATGCGGACTCACAGAGCTGTGTTCATAGCAGCAGTGGTTATATAGCCATGCTGCATTGCACAGCTATTTCAAGACAAACAGTAAAACAAGATGCTTGACCGGCAAAGCTGACAATTTCAATAAGGCTGATGAGCTAACGGAAAGTGACAGTGGTGCTGTTCAGTGGGTAGGAAGGGCAACAGCAAACAAAGAGAAGGGGAAAAGTGATCTTGTGAGAGCACTATTTTGAAGGAATCCAGATGAGCACGCTGTTGCAATACTTTAGGGTTGGTTGGTTTGCTTTTTAATTTTAGGAGTGCTGAATTCAGGTGTGACTGCCCAGATATCAGCAAGCTGATGAAAAAGGAGGAATTTTGGCTTGGAATGGATAATGACAGGGCAGGAGGAGGACAGAAGAGCATCTGGTAGAAAATGCACAGGAGAAGGACCTAGAAAAGCCACACTTTCTTCCAGGTTTGGGTACATCTGCAAAATATCAAAACATCCTAAATAAAGTGCTGTTGGGCAAGTGCTTGGGAGGGATGGTCGGGAATTGCAGCAGTACAAGGGAATACCTATCTTAATGAATTCTCGTGCATTTTTTGCAGCAGCCTTCTAGAGAAATCATAACACACAGTCCTTCAAGAAGCAGGTTTGGCACGTGTCCTGGGTTCAGTTATAGCAGTCATTTTTCTCCTTAGTAGCTGGTGCAGTGCTGTGTTTTTTAACTTTCAGCCTGGGAACAACGCTGATAACACCGATGTGAGGAGAGATGATGATGGACCCTACACGATTCAATGTGAATCAAGCAGAAGCCACTTTATTGTTCCCACAATCCCTTTATATACAGAGTTTTCTACCTCTACATGTGGTCACACACCTTTTGATTGGTAAAAACCCTTTTGCATGAGGCAATCATGTGGCTCGGTAAGTGTCCTTATTGGTTCATCTAATTCCTGGTGTTCTTCCCATGTATCCGACTGCAGATGTTTTCTTCCTCTTATCTTCTTCTTGGTATGTGGCTACATGTTTAGAAGAAGCTCTCTGATGGCTGGTTCACATTCTCTTATCTTCTTCTTGATATGCGGCTGCATGCTTAGAAGAGGCCTTCACATGGCTGGCTCATCACATGTCCACTGTCCTCCAAATACGACCCCACAATTCCCCCTTTTTCTCTTTGAACCAGCCAAACTTTCTTGAAGGAATTAGTAATCATGTTAGACACTCCCTTTAAGATACAGGGAACAATTAACAATACAATCACAATTATACTTTAAATTACAATGCCTTGTTTACAAAGATCTAAAAGCCATCCCGTTATGCCCCAACCCCTTAACCACTTATCTAAACCTGAATTGACCACCGTTAGTTTGTTCATGTTTTCTTTTATCTCCTTGAGACTTTTATGAATTGACTCCGAATGGTCAGACAGATTCATACAACACATCCCTTCAAAATCCTCACACCCGTGACCCTGTGCTAAAAGCAAAAATCAATTGCAGCTCTGTTTTGCAAAACAGCATGTCTTGTGCTATCTACATCATTAAGCATTTGCGTAATTACTTCTGATGTTAAATTTATCTGCTTTGCGGCCCAACACCCTAACTCAGTCATGTCTCCTAATGCTTTTGCTGCAGCTACTCCAGGTGCAAACAAGGAGGTGATAACTCGAGACAGCACATCTCAAAATTGTACCTGATCATTACAATCGGGCCTCAGTTGTATCCTTGTTGACAAGTAATATTGAGCTCTAACTTAAACAATGTGTCATTTGACACATATCCCTTGAACCATTGTCACTGATAACCTTCTACCCCACGCGTGCCCTAGAACTTCGACAATACCATCTGACCCCACAATACTCACAATACTCGCAAACACACAAACTCCAAGGCTCCCAAGTTCCACAGTTATGGCACGGAGTCCTTAGGTGCTGGGGTGTTTTCGGGTGGGTCATGCAACTTTTCTTGCCATGGCTTTACCCACTTGGCTGGTATCCATCTGGTTCCTGTATCCGTAACAACACATGCATATCCTCTTCCCCATGTGATTAACTTAAATGGTCCTTCCCAGGCCCCTGTTATCCCGTTTTTAATCATTACCTTACATTGTCTGCTCTTAACTTCTTCCAACCCTCCTTGTAGACCAGCCCCGTGTTTTACCATTGGTGGCACCAAGCTATCTTGCAGCAATCATAAGAAATTTAACACATATAGGACTTTGTTTAATCTATCTGTTGGTGATATAGTACTTTCTCCCCCTTTTTGTTTTTGAAGCAAACGCTTCAATGTCTGATTCATACGTTCGACCATAGTCTGACCGGTAGGTGAATGGGGCGTACCCGTCACGTGAGTAATGCCCCAGAGCTGGGAAAACGCTTGCGTGGAATGAGCTACATAGCCAAGACTGTTGACAGTTTTGATTTCTCGTGGCACGCCAAGGGCCACTATAGCCGAACGCATGTGACGCTGCACATGTTTGCTAGATTCGCCAGTCTGAGCTGTAGCCCAAACTGCAAGAGAAAAACAATCCAAGCAGACATGTACATATTTTTGTTTACCGAATTCTGGGACATGCATAACACCCATTTGCCAAATTTCTAAAGGTCCAGTACCACGAGGATTGATTCCAGGAGCCAAGCCTCCGGTATGCTGTTGACAATCGGGGCATGACTGGACAATGCCCCGGGCATCTGATTCAGACAGCCCGAATTGGCGGCGCAGTACTTTGGCTGACTGGTGGAAAAAATCATGAGACCGTCTGGCTTGCACGAACCGGTCCTTTGAGGGAGCCGCCCATAGCGGCACTACCAGCTTGTCGGCTCTCCGGTTGCCTTCCGCTAAGCCTTCGATTATTCCTGTGTGACTCCGAATATGGGTGATAAAATATTCACATTGTCTTTCTGACAGCAATAGCCACAACCTCTGAAATAGTTTGTCCAATACCTCATCGTTTCTCTCTTTCAGCAATGCTCGTTCTATACGTGATACAACTCCTACTACATAAGTGAATCACAAACAACATTGACTGGTGTTGTCTTCCATCGAGCAAACTTCTACCACGGCTCGCAACTCCAAATGTCGTGTGGAGCCTTGACAGCCTGTTAAAACTACATCATGCCATTGCCCGTTGGCCTGCCACGTGATGGCAGCCTTTTGAGATCTTCCTCCTGCATCTGTAAAGACTGTAGCACTGTCTACCGGACGTGCAGAGCGTCTAGGTCGCTCTTCTATTTGACAGGAATGTAGTACACTAAAAAACTTGTGTGGTGGATAGTGCACCTTTACTTCACCCGAATAATCCAGCAATGCCACTTGCAATAAAATACACTGGTGCAAAGCCCAAGCTAAATATTCTGCCACTAAAGGTATTATGATAAAAGATGGTTCTTTCCCTGCTATTTCAACAATTCGATTTCGCCCCTCATGATTAATTGTGCTAGCGCCTCCATTCGTGTTGTAACTGTCCGCTTTGACTGTGCCGATAAAAACACCCACTCTAATAACCGCAAGGGATCTCTTCCAGGAATCCATTGCAGTATTACAGCAAAAGGGTGCTGCTCACTATTGATTATTGCTAAACCTATCCCATAATCAGGGTTCCAGCAATGGGTGTAGGCCTTACTAACTTTTATGCTAATCTGCTGCAAAGCCTCTTTGGCCTCATTTGTCAACGTCCGGGGTGCGTTTGCACCACCTCCTCCCCTGAGTAACCTCATCAGAGGTGCCAACTCCTCATTGGTAATACCACATAGGTCCTCACCCAGTTTAAATCTCCTAACAATTTTTGTACATCATTCAAGGTGTGGATCTCCATTCGGAGTTCCACCTTTTGAGGTCGAACAACTGCTTTGTCCATTTCCCAGCCAAGATACTTCCATACTTCTGTTTTTTGTATTTTTTCAGGGGCCAATTGTAGCCCGTTTGACTGCAACACATTTTGTAATTCAACAATCAATTGGTCTCCATTCAGCTGTTTTCCGGCTATCAAAATGTCATCCATGTAATGATAAATAAGCAAGTCTGGATGCGCTTCACATACCGGAGTAAGTGCCCAGGCCACGTAAACCTGGCACATGGTTGGTGAATTTTTCATGCCCTGCGGTAACACTACCCAGTGGTATCTTTTCATAGGTTCGCTTTTGTTTATGCTCGGTACAGAAAAAGCGAATTTCTGATAATCTTCTGGAAGCAGGGGAATGGTAAAAAAGCAATCTTTTAAATCGATAATTAAAATGTCCCAATTTTTCGGAATCATATTTGGGGAGGGTAATCCAGGCTGTAACACCCCCATATCCTCCATGACCTCATTAATTTTCCTCAGATCATGCAATAGGCGCCATTTGCCACTTCTCTTTGGAATTGTAAAAATTGGGGTATTCCAAGGGCTTGTGGTTGGTTTAATGTGACCTTTCTCTAATTGCTCCTGTCCCTTTCCAAAGCTAAAATTAAGGGATCTGGCAGAGCTCTCTTAATTCCACATTCCTTCTGCCACTCCTGCTGGTTTCTTAATGTGAAAAACATATCTGCATACATTACTTCGCTCTGTTGATATCCCGTTATTAATTTTATACACACACACAAGGGACCCCACAAACACACTCCACACAACTACAATACCTAAAACACAAACAAAATCCAATTAGACAAACAACTATTAAGGACACAATCACAACATACAGTGCAGCCTTAACATATTATATCGTCAACACCAAAATCATTACCGTGATAATCCACAAAACTAGGTCAAATACCAGCAAGTCACAAACAGAAACAAATCCAAATGTATACCCATCGAGCGCTAGCAGCCGGGTATATGCCTTTACCTATGAGATTTCTATATCTCGATTTACAGAAGGCTCCAAACAAAAGGTTAACCCACCAAAATCCAAACTTCAAACAGACTCCCGTGCAGGACGTCTCCTACGACTTATGGAATGTTAACCAAAACAAAACAATACTTACAAAAGAATACCTTCTTAAAGATGGTCCTTGTCTGCTCCCGCAGTGATCCGAGTGAGTCAAGGGTTCCCTCCAGGAAAATTCCCCGGAGGCCCTAGGGAGCCCTGTTCTCAGTGGGTCCTGCAGACGAGCAGAGAGGGTCCCACCTGGGGTGCCAAATTGATTCGTAGAACTCGTTAAGAACTTGCCAACTTAATTAGTTCGGTAACACTGCTGGCATAAATGAGTGATTTCTCCTTGTCCTTCTACTTATCAGTTAACTTCGCTACATCACCTCCTGAACATTTGCTTAGTTTCAGCTACTCCTTAGCTACAATCCTGTTTTGGTTACAATAAATTTTGTGCGAAGGTCATAAGGTTCCAAAACTATGTCAGCTACAACGATTCATCTTAGACAAGGACCCTTATTGTGTTCTTTTGGTCGGGCCTTTTTTAGGTTTGGAAAGTTTTGTTGTTATATACAAAGCCACCAAGCTTAAAGTTACTTAGAACTAAATTTTCTTATTTACAAAAGATTATATTGCATTTTGTACTTCCTTGTCTCAAATCCCCCTTTTTTCTATCCTTTTGCAAATTCTTTTGCAATTTTTTTTTCCCCCCACTAACGCATTCTGAATAATCCCTCTCCATCGTCGTGTTGGGTCCCGGTCAGTTTTAGCAGTTTCGCCTCTCGCCTCCCCCCACCCCCTGGAGCTTCCCGCAGCTTTGCCTCTCGCCTCCCCCACCCCCCTGTGTTCTTCTTGAGCGATCTTATCTCTTTCCAAGTCCTCCAACTTTCGAAGCAGTTTCTGCGCCCAGTCCAGTTCCCTGTGGGGCTCGAGCGTGGATGATTTTCGCAGAGACGTTGGTGGGGGAGGCGTGGGTGGAGGGAGAGGTGGAAAAAGCGATGGCTGGCTCTTGGAGTGAGATGGGTTGGGCGGGACGGGCGGCGGCTTTCCCCTGGGTGGCTTTTCTACGCAAGGGTCGGGAGGCAGCGGTACGGACCAGGATTCATCCACTTCCATCCCCTCGTTTTTCCAGGGATCCACCTCGTCCTCTGTCAGAGGTGCCGACGGGGCAGCGGGGGAAGGGACAGGGAGCCGATCGAAAACTTTGATCTTAGACGATGGGGGCTGTAAAGCTATAAAAGCTCCGGCAGCAGCTGATCGCACTGCCCTCATCGCTTGAAGGGTCATTAGAATCAGCTTCCAAGTTGTTGCTAGTCCCTTAGCTTCTTTGTTGCCGTCGCTTACGGCGTCCCATAACCGTTCCCCAACCTTTTCCCAAGTTTCGACCTTAAAAGCAGCCTGTGGATCTGGGGGGAACCTGTTCTCTCGGCACCATATTAATAAGTTTCGGAGCACAAGCTCATCGTGTTTAATTCCTCTCTTAGAGAGTATATGTAGGAGCAGTTTCACAATCGCACTTTCTTCCTTTGTTACACTCTGCCCCATCTCTTATTACCGGCTGCTCACCTCTAAGGGTGTCTCGTTGCAACGTACATTCTTTTTCTTCACGGACCGTCCTCCGATCCATCCCGACTCCAGTCCCACTGGTTCGGCTCTCCAGCCGGTCCTCTCCTTCGGGGTTGCTCCCGGTACTATCGTATGACGATCACATCGAGGTCACCAACTGAGGAGAGACGACAATGGACCCTACACGATTCAATGTGAATCAAGCAGAAGCCACTTTACTGTTCCCACGATCCCTTTATACAGAGTACTCTATCTCTACATGCGGTCACACGCCTTTTGATTGGTAAAAACCCTTTTGCATGAGGCAATCATGTGGCTCGGTAAGTGTCCTTATTGGTTCATCTAATTCCTGGTGTTTTTCCCATGTATCCAACTGCAGATGTTTTCTTCCTCTTATCTTCTTCTTGGTATGTGGCTACATGTTTAGAAGAAGCTCTCTGAAGGCTGGTTAACATTCTCTTATCTTCTTCTTGATATGTGGCTGCATGCTTAGAAGAGGTCCTCATATGGCTGGCTCATCACATGTCCACTGTCCACGAAATATGACCCCAAACTGATGTTTTTAGTTGTTGCTAAGTAATGTTTACTCTGACCAAGGACTTTCTCAGTCTCATGCTTTGCCAGGGAGGAGGGGAAGCCGGGAGGAAGCAGAGACAGGACACCTGACCCAAACTGGCCAAAGGGGTATTCCATACCACAGCACGTCATGCCCACTATATAAACTGAGGGGAGTTACCCGGAAGGCCCAGATCACTGCTCGGGTCGGGCTGTGTATCGGTCGGCAGGTGGTGAGCAATTGTATCCTCTCCTCTCATTATGTCAGTAATCATTATTATCATTGGTGGTAGCACTAGTGGTTTTGTATTATACCTTAGCTGTGGTACTGCTCTTATCTCAACCCGTGGGAGTTACGTTCTTCCGATTCTCCTCCCCATCCCTCCGGGAGCGGACGGAGGAAGAAGGGGGGGGAGTGAGCGAGCGGCTGTGTGGTTCTGAGTTACCGGCTGGGCTCAAACCACGACAGTTCTTTGTGGCGCCCAATGCGGGGCATGAAGGTTTGAGATAATGACAGATCTGACCAGAGTGTGTCTAATCATATTTGTGATAAGCATTCATTGTTACTACTCATCACAATGTTGATAATTTGGCTCTCAGACTTGTTGCGCTTGATCTCAGAGTTTCAGCATGTTGTACCTTACTTACAGCCACTATTTCCTGTTTCAGTGTTTATGGGCTGGGGGCCTGGGCTAAGGTTACTGTTTCAGTGTACTTCATGGTAATGACTTGTAATACAATAGACTCATTGATCATGAAACTGGTCTGGCTTGCGTTCCCAGAGTGGTCATCACCTCTATACTTTGGGAGGTATATAATGAAATTTTTTAGGAATTGCATATCTTTTTTTTCCCATTGGGGGGTCAACCTACGAAGGAGTCATTCCCTTACACCCCCCGCTCCCCCACCAGGCTGTTTACAACAACATTTGAGAGTTCAGAAGGTTTTGGATGGCCTTTGAACACCCTTGAGACCTGCCTGCTGATTGTGCTGGGGATCAGCATGTTGGCAAACATACGGAGTGTGGTTTACCCACAGCCATCCCACCCTGGGAACACCCTATTTCGTCTGATCTCAAAAGTTAAGCAGTGTCAGGTTCAAATCTGGTCTAGGGTTAGACGACGATATAGGAGGACCACCAAGAGATTTTCCTTGAGGCTGGACAGTCATGAGTGGCAGGGTGTGTGGGATAGTATGGGCAAGTATCTAGGCCAGTGGGCCCCTCCAGTGCTTTGGAACTTCACCACCGAACAAGTGCAACATCCGGAAAAACTAGTAAAACACTTGAATGAGGTGTGCTGTCATTCTGTATATACCAGAGAGGGACAACTCGCTGCAATGTACTGGGGCTTGGCCTACGCCTACAGAGCCCTGCTCAACACTATCCAGCATCATCAAAGGGAAAAAAATGTCTCTGGATGTGATGGCAAAGCAACAGACAGAGCAGCTACTTCAACTACAAGCACAGCAGCTACTCAGACCCTGACCACAACAGACAACGCAGATACTCCAAGTACAGCAGCTACACCAACCCCAGTGACAAGCACAGCAGCTACTCAAACCCCGACAGCAAGAGACAATGCAGCTCCTCCAAGCACCGCAGCTACACCAACCCCACTGACAAGCACAGCAGCTACTCAAACCCCGACAGCAACAGACAATGTGGATATTCCAAGCACTGCAGCTACACCAACCCCAGTGACAAGCACAACAGCTACTCAAACCCCGACAGCAACAGCCAACGTGGCTATTCCAAGCACCGCACCTACACCAACCCCAGTGACAAGCACAGTAGCTACTCAAACCCTGACAGCAACAGACAATGTGGCTACTCCAAGCCTCGTGGCTACACCAACTACAGTGGCAACCACAGCAGCTACTCAAACCCCGGCAACAGACAATGCAGGCACTCCAACCCTAGTGGCAGACGCTGCAGCCACTCCACCCACAGTGACCCGTGTGGCAGAAACTTACACGGAGTGCACCATCATCATATGCCCACACATTGGCATCAATGACCTGGAATGACACAGCACCACCAACAGTGGATGAACTGACTCGTCAACTCTGAGAGTTCGAAGACAATCTCACCCCTTCCATCATTTCAGCTGAGGAAAAACTGTCCCAGGAGTTCAAACAATTGAGAGACGATTTATCCGATCTATCCAGCTCCCCACGTGTACCAACCCATGTCTCAGCTATTAACAGAAGGCGCCCTACTGCTCGAGAAAGAAAATATAGGAGGTACACGCCACGAGCCACCCTATGGTTTTACCTGCGGGATCACGGAGAAGACATGAGAAAGTGGGATGGAAAACCTACCTCAGTTCTGGAGCAACGGGTGCGTGAACTGAAGAGGAGAACAATGGTCAAGGATGATCCTCCCAGGAAAGCTGCTGCTCCAGTCTCTGGTGAGCAGTTTCCCAGATGGAGTGAAAGAGCTGATTTTACTCCTGCTCCTGTGATAAGGAATACTAATCCCTTTCTACAAGACAGAAGTGGAGAATTTTGTGATCACTATTAGAGGGGCCCTGCCTCCAGCCAGGTGGAGGAGAGGGATAATCGGGTTTACTGGACTGTGTGGATCAGATGGCCTGGCACATCAGTCCCACAGAAGTATAAGGCTCTAGTAGATACCGGTGCACAGTGTACCCTGATATCATCAAGGTACCAAGGGGTGGAACCCATTTATATTTCAGGAGTGACAGGAGGATCCCAAGAGTTGACTGTACTGGAGGCTGAAATCAGCCTGACTGGGAGGAAGTGGCAAAAGCACCCCATTGTAACTGCTGCAGGGGCTCCATGAATCCTTGGCATAGACTATCTCAGGAGAGGGTACTTCAAAGACCCAAAAGGGTATAGATGGGCTTTTGGTATCGCTGCCTTGGAGACAGAGGAAATTAAGCAGCTGTCCACCTTTCCCGGTCTCTCAGAGGATCCTTCTGTTGTGGGGTTGCTGAAGGTCGAAGAACAACAAGTGCCAATTGCGACCACAACAGTGCACCGGCGGCAATATCGCACCAACCGAGACTCCTTGATTCCCATCCATAAGCTGATCCGCAGACTGGAGAGCCAAGGAGTGATCAGCAGGACCCGCTCACCCTTTAATAGCCCCATATGGCCAGTGCAAAAGTCTAATGGAGAGTGGAGACTAACAGTAGACTATCATGGCCTGAACGAAGTCACACCACCATTGAGTGCTGCTGTACCAGACATGCTAGAACTTCAATATGAACTGGAGTCAAAGGCAGCCAAGTGGGATGCCACAATTGATACTGACAGTGCATTTTTCTCAATTTCTTTGGCAGTAGAATGCAGGCCACAGCTTGCTTTCACTTGGAGGGGCATCCAGTACACTTGGAACCGACTGCCCCAGGGGTGGAAACACAGCCCTAGCATCTGCCAGGGATTGATCCAGACTGCACTGGAACAGGGGCAAGCTCCAGAACACCTGCAATACATTGATGACGTCATCGTCTGGGGAAGACCTGTTTTGGTAGGAGGCTTGCCAGGCTGGTCAGGAAAGCTTTAAACTAGATGTGTTGGGGGAGGGGAGCATTGATCCATCCCAACACTCCTGGTCAGTTGCCAGCACCTGTAATAAGTGCTTGGAGCGATGTAGAGATGTTCCATCTGCCCCAGCCATTGAGTCGGCTCCACTTGGAGCTCGCTAAGGTGCCTCTATACAAACGCCTGTAGTATGGGGAACAAGCAAGAGGAATTAGAGATGTGTGCAAGGCTACGGGAATATGATGTCATTGGTATCACAGAAACATGGTGGGATGGCTCCTATGACTGGAATGTTGGAATGGAAGGTTACAGGCTGTTTAGAAAAGACAGGCCAGGCAGACGGGGAGGGGGCGTTGCTATCTATGTCAGTGATAGGCTAGAGAGTATGGAACTCTGTCTGGGGACGGGTGATGAGGTAACAGAGTGTTTGTGGGTCAGGATCAAAGGGAAAACAGAAACAGGGGACATTACGGTGGGGATCTGTTACAGGCCGCCTGATCAAGAGGACTCTGTGGATGAAGCGCTCTACAGACAGATAGGAGTAGCCTCATGCTCGCAGGCCCTGGTCCTCATGGGGGACTTCAACCATCCTGACATCTGTTGGAGGGACGGTACGGCCCGGCACAAGCAATCCAGGAGGTTCCTCGATTGTGTGGAAGACAACTTCCTCTTTCAAGCAGTAGAGGAGCCGACGAGGAGAGGTGCCATGCTGGACCTTGTGCTCACCAACAGGGAGGGACTGTTTGGAAATGTAACGCTCCAGGGCAGCCTTGGCTCTAGTGATCACGAGATGGTTGAGTTTGAGATCCTCAGGACGGTGAGAAGAGCGTGCAGCAAGCTCACTGCCCTGGACTTCAAGAAAGCAGAATTTGGCCTCTTCAGGAACCTCCTTAGTATGGTTTCATGGGATACAGTCCTACAGGGCAGGGGGGCCCAAGACTGCTGGTCGGTATTCAAGGATCACCTGCTACGTGCTCAGGAGTGTTGCATCCCGACTAGAAGAAAGTGCAGCAGGAGGGCCAGGAGACCTCCATGGATGGACAAGGAGCTGCTGAGGAAACTTAGAGGGAAAAAAGAAGCTCATAGAAGGTGGAAGTGAGGACAGGCAGCCTGGGAAGAATACAGGAGCATTGCCCGAGAAGCTAGGGACCAGGTTAGGAAAGCTAAGGCCCAGCTAGAATTAAGTTTGGCAAGGGATGTAAAAGATAACAGGAAAGGATTCTATAGATACGTAGCAAATAAAAGACAGACTAGGGACAATGTGGGCCCTCTCCAGAAGCTATCAGGAGAACTGGCTACCATGGATTTGGAGAAGGCTGAGGATCTTAATGACTTCTTTGCCTCAGTCTTCACCAGCAAATGCTCTGACAACACAACCCAAGTCTTGGAAAGCAAATGCAGGGACTGTGAGAACGAAGACCTTAGGCCCACTGTAGGAGAGGATCAGGTTCGAGACCATCTTAAGAACCTGAACGTGCACAAGTCCATGGGACCTGATGAAATCCATCCACGGGTCCTGCAGGAGCTGGCGAATGAAGTTGCTAAGCCACTGTCCATCATATTCGAAAAATCCTGGCAGTCAGGTGAAGTTCCCGATGACTGGAAGAAGGGTAATATAACCCCCATTTTCAAGAAGGGGAAGGTGGAAGACCCGGGGAACTACAGACCAGTCAGTCTCACCTCTGTGCCTGGCAAAATCTTGGAACAGTTTCTCCTGGAAAACATGCTAAGGCACATGAAAAGCAACGAGCTGGTTGGTGACAGCCAACATGGCTTCACTAAGGGGAAATCCTGCCTGACCAATTTGGTGGCCTTCTATGATGGAGCCACGGAACTGATGGACAGGGGCAGAGCAGTTGACGTCATCTACCTGGACTTGTGCAAAGCGTTCGACACTGTCCCGCATGACATCCTTGTCTCTAAATTGGAGAGACATCAATTTGATAGATGGACCACTCGGTGGATCAAAAACTGGCTCGATGGCCGCATGCAAAGAGTTGTGGTAAATGGCTCGATGTCCAGTTGGAAACCTGTAACGAGTGGTGTCCCTCAGGGATCGGTGTTGGGACCGGTCCTGTTCAACATCTTTGTCGGCGACATGGACAGTGGGATTGAGTGCGCCCTCAGCAAGTTTGCCGACGACACCAAGCTGTGTGGTTCGGTTGATACGCTGGAGGGAAGGGATGCCATCCAGAGGGACCTGGACATGCTTGTGAGGTGGGCCAATGCCAACCTTATGAAGTTTAACCAAGCCAAGTGTAAGGACCTACACCTGGGTCAGGGCAATCCCAGGCACTGCTACAGGCTGGGCAGAGAAGAGATTCAGAGCAGCCCTGCAGAAAAGGGCTTGGGGGTGTTGGTTGACGAGAAGCTCAACATGAGCCAGCAGTGTGCGCTTGCAGCCCAGAAAGCCAACCGTATCCTGGGCTGCATCAAAAGAAGCGTGACCAGCAGGTCGAAGGAGGTGATCCTGCCCCTCTACTCTGCTCTCGTGAGACCCCACTTGGAGTACTGTGTACAGTTCTGGTGTCCTCAACATAAAAAGGACATGGAGCTGTTGGAGCGAGTTCAGAGGAGGGCCACGAGGATGATAAGAGGGCTGGAGCACCTCCCGTATGAAGACAGGCTGAGAGAGTTGGGGCTGTTCAGCCTGGAGAAGAGAAGGCTGCGTGGTGACCTCATAGCAGCCTTCCAGTATCTGAAGGAGGTCTACAAGGATGCTGGGGAGGGACTCTTCCTTAGGGACTGTAGTGGTAGGACAAGGGGTAATGGGTTCAAACTTAAACAGGGGAAGTTTAGATTAGATATAAGGAAGAAGTTCTTTACAGTGAGGGTGGTGAAGCACTGGAATGGGTTGCCCAGGGAGGTTGTGGATGCTCCATCCCTGGCGGTGTTCAAGGCCGGGTTGGACAGAGCCTTGAGCCACGTGGTTTAAGGCAAGGTGTCCCTGCCCATGGCAGGGGGGTTGGAACTAGATGATCTTAAGGTCCTTTCCAACCCTTACGATTCAATGATTCTATGATTCTATGATAGAGTGGAAGAAGTTTTTGAGAAAGGGAGGAAGATAATCCAAATCCTGCTGACGGAGGGGTTTGTCATAAAACAGAGTAAGGTCAAGGGACCGGCACAGGAGATTCATTTTTTGGGAATAAAATGGCAAGATGGATGTCGCCAGATCCCCGCAGATGTGATCAACAAGATAACAGCAATGTCTCCACCAACTAACAAGAAAGAAACACAAGCTTTCTTAGGTGTTGTGGTGTTCTGGAGAATGCACGTCTCAAATTACAGTTCGACTGTAAGCCCTCTCTATCACGTGACCCGGAAGAAGAACGATTTCAAATGGGGCCCTGAGCAACAACAAGCCTTTGAACAAATTAAATGAGAAATATTTCGTTCAGTTGCCCTTGCACCAGTCTTGGCCGGGCCAGAGGTGACAAATGTGCTCTGTACTGCAGCCGGGGAGAACGGTCCTACCTGTAGCCTCTGGCAGAAAGCTCCAGGGGAGACTCGAGGTCGACCCCTTGGCTTTTGGAGTCGGGGATATAAAGGATCCGAGGCCAGCTACACTCCCACTGAAAAAGAGATACTGGCAGCCTATGAAATGGTTCGAGCTGCTTCAGAACTGATTGGAACTGAAGCGCAGCTCCTCCTGGCACCCCGGTTGCCTGTGCTGGGCTGGATGTTCAAAGGCAGGGTCTCCTCTACACATCATGCAACTGATGCTACATGGAGTAAGTGGGCTGCACTAATTACACAACGAGCTTGAATAGGAAATCCCAGTCGTCCAGGAATTCTAGAAGTCATCATGGACTGGCCAGAGGGCAAAGATTTTGGGATGTCACCAGAAGAGGAGGTGACACGTGCTGAAGAGGCCCCACCATATAATGAACTGTCAGAGAGTGAAAAGCAATATGCCTTGTTTACTGATGGGTCCTGCTGTATTGTGGGAAAGCATTGGAGATGGAAGGCAGCTGTGTGGAGTCCCCTGTGACAAGTTGCAGAAACTGCTGAAGGAGAGGGTGAATCAAGTCAATTTGCAGAGGTGAAAGCCATCCAGCTGGACCTGGACATTGCTGAACGAGAAAAACGGCCAGTACTTTATCTTTATCTTGACTCATGGATGGTGGCAAGTGCCCTGTGGGGGTGGTTGCAACAATGGAAGCAGAGCAACTGGCAACGCAGAAGTAAACCCATCTGGGCTGCTGCATTGTGGCAAGATATCGCTGCTCGGGTGCAGAACCTGGTGGTGAAGGTACGCCACGTAGATGCTCATGTACCCAAGAGTCGGGCCACTGAGGAACACCAGAAAAACCAGCAAGTGGATAAAGCTGCTAAGATTGAAGTGTCTCAGATGGAGTTAGATTGGCAACATAAGGGTGATTTATTTTTAGCCTGGTGGGCCATGACACCTCAGGCCATCAAGGCAGAGATGCAACATATAGATGGGCTTGTGATCGAGGGGTGGACTTAACCATGGACGCTATTGCCCAGGTTATTCACCAATATGAAACATGTGCTGCAATTAGGAAAGACAAATGATTAAAGCCTCTCTGGTATGGAGGACGATGGCTGAAGTGCAAGTATGAGGAGGCCTGGCAGATTGACTATATTAAACTCCCACTGACCCGCCAAGGCAAGTGCTATGAGCTTACCATGGTGGAAGCAACCACCGGATGGCTGGAAACATATGCTGTGTCCCACGCCACTGCCCAGAACACTATCCTGGGCCTTGAGAATCAAGTTTTGTGGCAACACGGCACCCTAAAGAGAATTGAGTCAGACAATGGGACTCATTTCCGGAACAACCTCATAGACACTTGGGCCAAAGAGCATGTCATTGAGTGGGTATATCACATCCTCTACCATGCACCAGCCTCTGGGAAAATCGAATGGTACAATGGGCTGTTAAAAACTACCCTGAGAGCAATGGGTGGTGGGACTATAAAACACTGGGATACACATTTACCAAAAGCCACCTGGTTGGTCAACACTAGGGGATCTGCCAACAGGGCTGGCCCAGCCCAATCAGAACTTTTATGTACTGTAGAGGGGGATAAAGTTCCTGTGGTGCACATAAAGAATTTGTTGGGGAAGACAGTCTGGGTTATTCCTGCTTCAGGTAAAGGCAAACCCACTCGTGGGGTTGCTTTTGCTCAGGGACCTGGATATACTTGGTGGGTAATGCGGGAAGATGGGGAAGTCCGATGTGTACCTCAAGGGGATTTAATCTTGAGGGAAAACAGCCAATGAACTCAGTTGTATGCTGTTGCCTGCTCTATAACACTTTTATAGCCCACCAGCTAGATATCTTCAGGTCGCCAGCAACTGACCCTGACTTCCCTCCGATCATCACCCCAACAAAGAATGAATTTTGAGGAAACCAGACGAGCTCAGCAGTGACCAGACGAGTTTGGCAGTGTCATCAGCAGGCAACAACCCAACACTACACACCATCCCTCCTGCCCTGAAAGACTATTACAAGAGATGGAGCCTGACATCATGGACTGGATGAATTCCGCAATTTTACAAGGATTGGTCCATGGACTAGGGAATGATATCTTTCTCTGAGTGTGGGTGTGGGTGTATATATATGTGTATATATGGGACAGGGGTGATGGTGTGTTGAGAGATGTGGGATCTGAGCATGACGTGAATGGTATGGAATAAGGGGTGGATACTGTCCTGGGTTCAGCTATAGCAGTCATTTTTCTCCTGCTTAGTAGCTGGTGCAGTGCTGTGTTTTTTAACTTTCAGCCTGGGAACAACGCTGATAACACCGATGGTTTTAGTTGTTGCTAAGTAATGTTTATTTCGACCAAGGACTTTCTCAGTCTCATGCTTTGCCAGGGAGGAGGGGAAGCCGGGCGGAAGCAGAGACAGGACACCTGACCCAAACTAGCCAAAGGGGTATTCCATACCACAGCACGTCATGCCCAGTATATAAACTGGGGGGAGTTACCCGGAAGGCCCAGATCACTGCTCAGTTCAGGCTGGGTATTGGTTGGTGGGTGGTGAGCAATTGTATCCTCTCCCCTTGTTATTTCACTAATCATTATTATCATTGGTGGTAGCAGTAGTGGTTTTGTATTATACCTTAGTTGCGGGACTGCTCTTATCTCAACCCATGAGAGGTACATTCTTCCGATTCTCCTCCCCATCCCTCTGGGAGTGGGGGGAGGAAGAAGGTGGGGAGTGAGCGAGCGGCTGCGTGTTTCTGAGTTACAGGCTGGGCTCAAACCACGACAGCACGGCTGCTGCTTACATAGGAAACCATTCCTATGATTTCCTGCAGGTCTAGGAGTGAAATTATCTGCTGCATTAAGTTCATAAGTTTAGCATTTGTTGCTACTGTGACTAAAGGTTAATGTTTCATTGGTTGACTGAATCAAGATCACCAGTTGCTCATTACATATTTTTGTCGTCTTATACATTTGATTTCAGCAGATTTTGAGTAATGTAATTATCTGAATGTTAAATGAAAGCCATTTATGTAAGAAATTATGTTTTGATACTGCAGAATAAAAGGAATTTTACAAATAATTTTATTTTGTAGCTGATTGGGTCACTGAGGATACATCCAGCCAGCAGTTTCTGGCTGTAAGCATGCTGAATGGCCATCCTCCCAGTAAAAATAGAGAAGGAGGGAATATAGCATCTTGAACAAATACATGACACTGGGGCTACAGCTCCTTTTGGCACAGATGGCTGCATGCAGTGGATCTGCCAACATGTAGTACTGTGCAATAGCCATCCCTGATGGAGATGAACACAGAATAAGAACATTAAAGACTTTCTGGGAGAAAAACGAAGGGGTTTGGATTACTGTCTTGTTTGAATCCGCTTCCAAAGGCTACAGAAATTGAATACAGTTTTTTAAAAAATTTTCTAATCCGGATGCTCAATAATATCCCACAAAACTTTGCTCTATTTCAAATACTCCACAAAACTTGAATGAAGGCCTCTCTTATTCATTTGTCCAAAAACAAGAGTAAAAACCTGAAACTCTTTAAATTGATATGCTATTGTGTGGCTGTGCTCCTACTCAGAGTAACTAGTTGAATAATTTAGCCTTAAAACTGACCTAAACATTGTTAGTTTGTTGAAAGTTCACCTTTCTGTCAAGTCAGTGGTGAGTTAATCCAAATGATTTGAACCTGTGCTTGTGAAGTTGCGCTCCAGCAGGGTCAGGGAAAGCAGCTATGTGGGACAGGGGGTGAAAGCATTAACCAGAGATGTTCCATTTGAGAGCACAGGTCTGCAAGCTTCCCAATGAACTACAAACTTGCTATGCAAATGCCAAAATAAAAAGCCCTGAACTTTTCTCATGAAAATACAGGGAGGCCATGTTAGTTCCAGCAGGCAAAGAATGGGAGTCACTGAGGATGAGGAGGTGCAGTGCAAGAGCCAGAAAGCTAGCCTGAAAAGTAGAGAGAGCAGGCTATTTCTCTTTGTTATCGAGTGAAATGACTCAACAAATATGACAGTAAATCACTGCAGGAATCAATCAGAGTGGAGGCGACTGCTACATGCTGATAATGCATCAATCAATATTTAATGTTTACACTTTAATTAATCTGCACATAGGAAGCATTCTTTCAGTGATAAAAAAGTGATGAGAAAAAAAACACCTGTTACTTGAAAAACGACGAATGGCTGCCTATCTGTCCTGGGTTCAGCTATAGCAGTCATTTTTCTCCCGCTTAGTAGCTGGTGCAGTGCTGTGTTTTTTAACTTTCAGCCTGGGAAAAACGCTGATAACACCGATGTTTTTAGTTGTTGCTAAGTAATGTTTATTCCAACCAAGGACTTTCTCAGTCTCAAGCTTTGCCAGGGAGGAGGGGAAGCCGGGAGGAAGCAGAGACAGGACACCTGACCCAAACTAGCCAAAGGGGTATTCCATACCACAGCACGTCATGCCCAGTATATAAACCGGGAGGAGTTACCCGGAAGGCCCAGATCACTGCTCGGGTCGGGCTGGGTATCGGTCGGCGGGTGGTGAGCAATTGTATCCTCTCCCCTTGTTATTTCACTAATCATTATTATCATTGGTGGTAGCAGTAGTGGTTTGTATTATACCTTAGTTGTGGGACTGCTCTTATCTCAACCCGTGGGAGTTACATTCTTCCGATTCTCCTCCCCATCCCTCCAGGAGTGGGGGGAGGAAGAAGGGGGGGAGTGAGCGAGCGGCTGTGTGGTTCTGAGTTACCGGCTGGGCTCAAACCACGACAGTTCTTTTTGGCGACCCAGGTGGGACTCGAAAGGTTGAGATAACGACAGATCTGACCAGAGTGTGTTTAATCATATTTGTGATAAGCATTCATTGTTACTACTTCTCACAATGGTGATTATTTGGCTCTCAGACTTGTTGCGCTTGATCTCAGAGTTTCAGCATGTTGTACCTTACTTACAGCCACTATTTGCTGTTTTAGCTTTTATCGGCTGGGGGGCCTGGGCTAAGGTTCTTGTTTCACTGTACTTCATGGTGATGACTTGTAATACAATAGACTCATTGATCATGAAACTGGTCTGGTTTGTGCTTCCAGCGTGGCCATCACCTCTGTACATTGGGAGGTATATAATGAAATATTTTAGCAATTGCATATCTTTTTTTTTTCTCCTCGGGGGGTAAACTTACGAAGGAAGCATTCTCTTTCACCCCCCGTTCCCCCACCAGCCTATTTGCAACAGCAATTGAGAGTTCTGAAGGTTTTAGATGGCCTTTGAGTACCCTTGAAACCTGCCTGCTGATTGTGCTGGGGATCAGCATGTTGGCACACATACGGAGTGTGATTTACCCATGGCCATCCCGTCCTAGGAACATCCTATTTCGTTTAATCTCAAAAATTCAGCAGTATCAGGTTCGAATCTGGTCTAGGGTTAGACAACGATATAGGAGGACCACCAGGAGATTTTCCCTGAGGCTGGACAGTTATGAGTGGCAGGGTGTGTGGGATAGTATGGGCAAGTATCTAGGCCAGTGGGCCCCTCCAGTGCTTTGGAACTTCACCACTGAACAAGTGCAACATCCGGAAAAACTAGTAAAACACTTAAACGAGGTGTGCTGTCGTCCTGGTTATACCAGAGAGGGACAAATCTTGGCAACGTGCTGGGGCTTGGCCTATGCCTACAGAGCCCTGCTCAACACTATCCAGCACCTTCAAAGGGAAAAAAATGTCTCTGGATCTGATGGCAAAGCAACAGACAACGCAGCTATGCCAACTACAAGCACAGCAGCTACTCAGACCCTGACCACAACAGACAACACAGCTACTCCAAGTACAGCAGCTACATCAACCACAGCGACAAGCACAACAGCTACTCAAACCCTGACCACAACAGACAATGCAACTACTCCAACTTCAAATACAGCAGTTACACCAACCCCAGTGACAAGCACAACAGCTACTCAAACCCCGACAGCAACAGACAATGTGGCTACTCCAAGCACCGCAGCCACACCAACCCCAGTGACAAGCACAGTAGCTACTCAAACCCCAATAGCAACAGACAATATAGCTACTCCAAGCACCGCAGCTACACCAACCCCAGTGACAAGCACAGTAGCTACTCAAACCCCGATAGCAACAGACAATATAGCTACTCCAAGCACCGCAGCCACACCAACCCCAGTGACATGCACAGTAGCTATTCAAACCCCGACAGCAACAGACAATGCAGCTGTTGGTGTTACTCAACTCCCAAGCACAACAGCTGCACCAACCCCAGCAATAGACATTGCAGCCACTCCAATCCTAGTGGCAGGCACTGCAGCCACTCCAACCACAGTGACAAACACTGCAGCTAAACCAAATGTCCAGTTTGTGACAATGTCTGTTGCCCCTGTAAGCAAAAGCAGACAAGAGGCACAGAGAGCAACCCGCGAAGTGAAGAAAGATGAAGACCCAATGCCATTACTACATGCAACAGCATCTGAACAAGAGTTACTACTACGTGGGTCAGAGGAAGAGGAAGAAGAAGAAGAGGTCACTTCTCGACCCCGGACCTCAACCGAACTGCGGAATATGCGAAAAGATTTCACCCGTCTTCCAGGGGAGCACATTGTCACCTGGTTGCTCCGATGCTGGGACAATGGGGCCGACGGTCACGAACTAGAAGGTAGGGAAGCCAAGCAGCTGGGATCACTTGCTAAGGAAGGAGGAATTGACAAAGCGATTGCAAGAGAGAAGCGATCCCTCAGTCTTTGGAGGCGGCTCCTGGCAGCTGTGAAGGAAAGGTTTCCCTACAAAGACGATATTACGAATCGCTCAGCCAACTGGACCACGATAGAGAAAGGCATCCAGTCCCTGAGGGAATCAGCCATTATAGAGATGATCTATCGTAGGCCGGATTCCAGGAACACATCCGTAGATCCAGATGAAGTCGAATGTACATGACCCGTGTGGCGGAAACTTACACGGAGTGCGCCATCATCATATGCCCACACATTGGCATCAATGACCTGGAATGACGGAATATCACCAACAGTGGATTGCCTGATTCGTCAACTCCGAGAGTTCGAAGACAATCTCACCCCTTCCATCATTTCAGCTGTGGAAAAACTGTCCCAGGAGTTCAAACAATTGAGAGAAGATTTATCCGATCTATCCAGCTCCCCACGCGTACCAACCCATGTCTCAGCTATTAACAGAAGGCGCCCTACTGCTCGAGAAAGAAAATATAGGAGGTACATGCCACGGGCCACCCTATGGTTTTACCTGCGGGATCATGGAGAAGACATGAGAAAGTGGGATGGAAAACCTACTTCAGCTCTGGAGCAACGGGTGCGTGAACTGAAGAGGAGAACAATGGTCAAGGATGATCCTCCCAGGAAAGCTGCTGCTCCAGTCTCTGGCGAGCAGTTTCCCAGATGGAGTGGAAGAGCTGATTTTACTCCAGCTCCTGTGATAAGGAATACTAATCCCTTTCTACAAGACAGAAGTGGAGAATTTTGTGATCACTATTAGAGGGGCCCTGCCTCCAGCCAGGTGGAGGAGAGGGATAATCGGGTTTACTGGACTGTGTGGATCAGATGGCCTGGCACATCAGTCCCACAGAAGTATAAGGCTCTAGTAGATACCGGTGCACAGTGTACTCTGATGCCATCAAGGTATCAAGGGGTGAACCCATTTATATTTCTGGAGTGACAGGAGGATCCCAAGCATTAACTATGCTGGGAAGCTGAAATCAGCCTGACTGGGAGGAAGTGGCAAAAGCACCCCATTGTAACTGGTCCAGGGGCTCCATGCATCCTTGGCATAGACTATCTCAGGAGAGGGTATTTCAAAGACCCAAAAGGGTATAGATGGGCTTTTGGTATCGCTGCCTTGGAGACAGAGGAAATTAAGCAGCTGTCCACCAACCCGGTCTCTCGGAGGATCCTTCTGTTGGGGTTGCTGAAGGTCGAAGAACAACAAGTGCCAATTGCGACCACAACAGTGCACCGGCGGCAATATCGCACCAACCGAGACTCCTTGATTCCCATCCATAAGCTGATCCGCAGACTGGAGAGCCAAGGAGTGATCAGCAGGACCCGCTCACCCTTTAATAAGCCCCATATGGCCAGTGCAAAGGTCTAATGGAG